>NC_066526.1:2651107-2671107 GCF_024679095.1 Eriocheir sinensis | reverse complement strand
TTTTCTAGTTTGGGATACGGATTATGTTTTTTTCGTTGTTGTTAGGTGTTACGTGTTAAGTAAGGCCTCAGCCTCCCCAGCGCCACGCAGAGGATCGGCTGAGAAAGGGTTGCATGACGCACGGGACGTGAATATACAAGAACGATGACCTTGGTGCCGGTAACCGCTTTTACTGTGTCAAAGATTAAGCTCCGGATTTAGTTTACAGCGCGCATCAAGCGACGAAAATAACTTTTGCGACGAAAATAACTTTTGCGACCACTTCGACAGAGGATCCGTTTCATAGTTGAGTGAGCCTCAGACGAGCATCAGGAGTGTTTCACCAAGCCCCTCGGTGGTCTAATCTTCTCTGTGACTGCTTTCTCATAAAACAATTTCCATAGCCGGCAGCTGATAGCAGTAATATTTTACAGAATGTGTCCACACGCCGCCTCACCAAGAGCGATGTCTGCGTAGATGTGTGTGTGTGTGTGGGGGGGGGGGAGAGGTATTTCTAATATTAAGTAATGCCTGTAGTGGGAGGTAGGTCGCATTACTTTGTGATATCATGATGCATTTCCTGGTTTTCATGTTTTTAATTCTATATTCGTTCCTCTTCCTGTTATACTCCTAAGCTTCTCACTCACTTTAATTGAAAAATATTTTAATTTTGATCACATGTTTCATTTCAATATTTTTAGCACAAACGAGATTTTTTATCTTTCGTTTTTGTTTTAATTTTCTCTTTGCTCACCTGTTTTCATGATCGCTAGATTTTTCAAAACTTTATTTTACTTTAGGCGGACACTGATCCTATTTTCTCCTCCCTCTTTTTTCCCCTGTATTTTCTCTTCCCTTTTCCAGCTTTTTCTGGGCTCAGTGATTGAAGCATCGGATCAGGGAAGGGCGGCGCAAGTTTTACGTTTCAATTTTGTGCTGATCTCAAGGCCATTAGGTGGAAGTGTTACCCATCATGCCCGCCGTGGCCCTCATTAGTGCAGCTTATCCCCCACGCCCTCCTCCCATGCCTCTCTGTCCCGTGCGTTTCACCCGACCATGCTCCCTTCCCTTCACCAACCCTACACCGACCTCCACCCCTTGCCACACCCACCTCCCCCCTCTGTATCTCTCTCTCTCTGCCTTCCCCAGCCTCCCCATGTTTCCTCCTCCTCCGCCAGCCTCCCAAACCTTCCTCCAACCATTCCTTCCCTTCCTCACCCCTTCTTTCTCCTTCCTGCTACTATGCTTTAATCTTTCCTCTCCTCACTCCCCTCGTGAAATCAACCTTTTTTTTTACTTTCATCTATTTTTTTAACACTTTCCTTCCTTTTTACTACAGTCTTTCCCACTTCCCTTTTACTATATTTTTTCCTTCTTCTCTTTTACTACAATTTTACTGCTTACCCTTTCTCTTCACCTGCGTTCAGTGTTCTCACCCATCCACTATATGCCTAGCCCTGCCTTCCCCCCTACAGTCCCTTCTCTTATTTCTTTTATCAACCTTTAATTACCCATATAGTCGTGAAGTTTTGTTTTCAATACTAACTTGTTCCTTTTCGAGTTGTTTTGATTTTTTTCTTTTTGCTTGTTTTCCACCACCTCACATTCCCTGCCCTTGTTTTCATCTGCCTTCTCTTCCCTTACCTTTCCATTCGCTTGTGTTGTTTGGCTTTCAATGCTAACTTGTTCCTTTTCTAGTTATTTTGCTTCGTTTCTTTCTTTTTCTCCTTTTTTCTTTCACCTATATTTCCTTACCTTGTTTTTCTCTACCTTCTCTTCCCTTACCTTTCCATTAGCTTGTTTCGTTTTTCCGTTTTTTTAACTAACTGGCTCCTTTTTCAGTCATTTTATTTCTTCTCTTTCTTCTTTCTTCTTTTTTCTTTCACCTATATTTCCTTACCTTGTTTTTCTCTACCTTCTCTTCCCTTACCTTTCCATTAGTTTGTTTCGTTTTCCTGTTTTTTTATACTAACTGGCTCATTTTTCAGTCATTTTCCTTCTTCTCTTTCTTTTTTCTTCTTTTTTTCTTTCACCTACATTCCCTTCGCTTTCGTTCTAATCTGCCTTCATTGTCCTTTCCTTCCCACTCGCTTGTGTCGTTCTATTTCATACGAACTTTTTTTTTCCTGCAGTTATATCGCTTTTTCTCTCACTTTTATTCATGTATTTCCTCTCGTCTGCTATTCATTCTCTTTTCTCACCGGCTTCCTCCTCCTCCTACTCTTCCTCCTACCCCTATTCCTCTCTCCCCTTCAACCCTTTCCCTTCGTTAATCCACAGTCATTTCTTTTAATCATCTCCTCCTTCTCTGCTTTATTGTACCTGATCCTCCTCTTCCATGTCCCTCACCCAGCTCGTACCTTCTCCTCACCTTTTCCTGACCTTTCTCCCACCCCTTTTTCATCTCCTCTCAGTCGTTTCTATCCCCAGGTTTCTCACACCAGAATCTTCTCTTCCCCTTCGTGTCTCCTCCCATTAGCAAAGCCTTCTTCCTCTTCCTTCCATTTCATTTCTCTTGCCTTCCATTCCGTCTATCTTGCCTATCATCTTCCCCTTTTTCTTACCAAGTCTTCGCTTTGTCTTAATATTTCTTAACTTTCCCTCCCATTATTTTCCTTACCCATTCCGTTCTTCATTTTAGGTTATGTATATGTGCTATCTATTGAGCCCTCCCATAGAGAGAGAGAGAGAGAAAAGAGAACTGCAAAGCCACATTAAGAATATTACTTCGCCCTCCGCCTCGTGGGCTTTGTCGTGGTGACTTAATGGGAACCCCGAACATCACAGAAGGTAGTAAGTTTCTTCATTATTCTCTCTCTCTCTCTCTCTCTCTCTCTCTCTCTCTCTCTCTCTCTCTCTCTCTCTCTCTCTCTCTCTCTCTCTCTCTCTCTTTAACGGCCTAGTCTCTCTCTCTCTGTGGCGAGCGCCATCTCTCTCTCTCTCTCTCTCTCTCTCTCTCTCTCTCTCTCTCTCTCTCTCTCTCTCTCTCTCTCTCTCTCTCTCTCTCTCTCTCGAAATCAGTCAAATAATTACAAAACACTTTACTCTAACTTAATCTTTAATAGAGAACTCTTTATATTTAACGTCAGCGCACTTTTCCCGCACTATGAAACACATTTATTGAATTAACCGACGACTGGCAATAGTAACCGCGACTGCAGATGCGTGAATGTGCCTGTTTGTTGAGGGCGTGGATCAAGTGGAAATCAATGACGGATGATGTTTTTAGTTTTGAGGGCCGTGTTACTGTGAATCAGATATCAGATGTTGGCTCCTATCATTACTACGTGACAGACAGACAGACAGAAAAATAGACAGACATGCAGACAGGCAGGTAAAGAGACAGACAGACAGACAAGCAGCCAAGCACGTAGGCAGACAGACAGAAAGATAGACAGACACAAACAGACAAACAGGCAAACAGACAGACAGAGACCGACAGAAAGTCAAACAGACATAGACAGGCAAAAATATAGACAGGCAAGCATACACAGACAGACAGACAGACAGGCAAACAGAGAGAGACAAAGAAATACAGGCAAACAGACAGGTAGGCAGCCAGATAATCAGGGGCGGCAAAGTTGACTCAGGTAAAGTCGAGGTCACTGCTAATTAAAGTCGCCGCAAGGGAGCTCGATTACTCCCTAAACACCCCGACGCTTAATGACCGCTGGGTTGCCATTTTTTTCCCTCCTAACTAATTGCTCGGCTAATATTTTTTTTTCAAGTTCTGTTTCCCGGTTATTATTATCATCAACTCTGTGTGTGTGTGTGGGGGGGGGGGGGGGGGGGGGGGATCTGTTGGCGTGTGTGTGTGTGTGTGTGTGTGTGTGTGTGTGTGTGTGTGTGTGTGTGTGTGTGTGTGTGTAGATTTGCGCTCATTCGTACATCAATAAAAATGCATGAATATCTGTGTATACCTTCTGTTATATAATAATCTCAAGGTTCACACGCACAAAAAAGTAAATAAATTAATAAATGCATAAAATGAAAGATAAAAAATAACATCCATCCTTCCCCCATCTTACCTCACCTACTCCCTCCCTTCCAGTCTCCCTCACCTTTCATCTTACCCTCGCTCCTCCTCTACCTTTACCTTTTTATCGACGCTGGATGGAGTAAAGGGAGCAATAAGAGGATCCAGCCACCCACTTGTCTCGCTCCTTTTTTCCGCCTAAACCTCATCAGGGGAAACTAAGCACCTTTAACTGGGGCTCCCGGAAAACTTGATACGATATGTGAAGGTTCTTTGACTAGGTGTCGTGTTTCTTATCAGATTTTTTTCTCAAATGTATCTCTTGGCTGTGTGAAGTGATGTGTGGTTAGGCTGATATTGAGTTTGATGGATAGAAATAGATAGGTAGATAGAGACAGAAAGAGAGAGTGAGTAAGAAAGTTAAAGAAAGTGTGTTGATAGCCTTACATAGAGAGTTAGGTAGATATAAATAGATATGTAGATAGAAAGACAGAAAAGGAGAGAGTGGCTAAGAGGTGTTGTGAGGATAGGCTTACATGGAAAGTTAGATAGATAGATATGAATAGATATTAGATAGATAGTCAGAAAGAGTGAGTGAGTGAGTGAGTGAGTGAAATGGTGTGGGAATGCTTTTCTTGTCTTTTAACTAACACCTTTCAATATCCAGAAGTATTGTGTGAATATTACGCAGATTAGAGAGAACGTATTTAAAGATAACGTTGTAAAGGTAATGTATTGTGAAGGTAGAAGTTTTGTAAAAGTAATGTAGTGTAGACGTAAAAGTATTGTGAATGTAAAAATATAAAGAAAAAAGTACTGCAGAAAGAAAGTATTGTAAAAGATATGTGTTTTTAAGTTAAAGAATTGTGAAAAAATGTTCTGTAAAAGATAAGTTATGTATGCTAAAAGTAAAAGTATTGTAGAAAAGTATTGTAATGATATTGTAAAAAAAATATTGTAAAAGTAATGCATAGTAAATGTGAAAGTTTTTTTTGTTTTTTTTTTACAACAAAGGAGGCAGCTCAAGGGCACAAAAAAAGGAAACAATAATAAAAAAAAAGCCCGCCACTCGCTGCTCCTAAGAAAAAAGGATCAAAAGAGGTGGCCGAAAGAGAGGTCAATTTCGGGAGGAGAAATTATTGAAGAAAAGTAATACAGAAGCTTCGTATTCCCCAGAGCAACAATACAACTCTATGGATCACGCCGCGCCAGGGCCGGGAGCGTATGACCAACGCGGCGGATCCTGTCGACACGGGAAAACCTGCACCCAAATGACGCGGAAAATGAAAGGAAGGGAAAAACACACTCGCCGAACTCCCGCCACTAAAATTGAACAAGAGCAACACCGACCCCCTTCAGCACCCCCGACGCGCTGACACGAGGGGCGCACACGGGATGCCTTCATGCTGGCCTGGTGTCCCCCTCCTTCTGTCCCTCCGTCTGTTCCGCTGTCCCGCCATCTGTTCCCTCCTCCTATCCCTTTGACCCTCTCTCTGTCCCATCTCCTGTCCCTCCTCCTGTCTCTCTCCCATTGTCTCTTTTTTTCTTGCTTTCCCTCACTCTTTTATTTTCCCCCTCATCATTTTCCTCTTTCTGCCGCTGTTTTTTTTCTGTATTTTTTTTCCTTTCTCATTCACTCCCTCTGTCCTTTTCCCCCTCTGTCCTTCACCCTGTCTCGTATCCTGCCTCTCTCCTTCTGTCTCTTCCTCTTTTCCTCCTCCTGTTCCTCATTCTGTCCCTATCCTTTCTCTATACTCCTTGTCTCCTACTCTTTTCCTTTCTTTTTTTCCCTCTGTCCCTCCATCCTTCTTCATCTGTCCCTTCCTTTCTGTCTTATTTTCTCCACTCCCTCTGTTCCTCTCTTTATCCTTCCCTTATTTCCTGACCCCTTCGCACCGTCCCTTTTCCTGTTTCTCTTTCTGACTTTTTCCTGTCTTTCCCTGTGTCCCTCCGTCTGTTTCCCTCATTATCCCTTTTTCCCTCTCTCCTACTCACTTTTCCCGCCTCTGTCCTTCTGTCTCTCCATCTACTCCTTTTTCTGTCCTTCTCTTTCCCCCCTTTTCTCCCTCTTCCAATCACCTTTGCACTGTTTCCAAGTCTATTATTCTCCCCTTCACCTTTTCCTCTCCCCCTCCCTGTCCACCTCCTCGCTTTGTCACTATCCATCCCTCATCCCCTCCACCATTTATCCTCGCGTGATCTTTCCGCTTCATGTTTCTGCTCTAACACTCTTTTGCCTTTTTTTTCTTTCGTTTTCTCCCCCTTCGTACCCTCTCCCTTTCATTCCTCACGTGCCCTCTCACACCCTTAGTTGAGTGAAGACGTGTCCTCCAGTGGTATATAGGTTTCTCTCTCTCTCTCTCTCTCTCTCTCTCTCTCTCTCTCTCTCTCTCTCTCTCTCTCTCTCTCTCTCTCTCTCTCTCTCTCTCTCTCTCTCTCTCTCTCTCTCTCTCTCTCTCTCTCTCTCTCTCTCTCTCTCTCTCTCTCTCTCTCTCTCTCTCTCTCTCTCTCTCTCTCTCTCTCTCTCTCTCTCTCTCTCTCTCTCTCTCTCTCTCTCTCTCTCTCTCTCTCTCTCTCTCTCTCTCTCTCTCTCTCTCTCTCTCTCTCTCTCTCTCTCTCTCTCTCTCTCTCTCTCTCTCTCTCTCTCTCTCTCTCTCTCTCTCTCTCTCTCTCTCTCTCTCTCTCTCTCTCTCTCTCTCTCTCTCTCTCTCTCTCTCTCTCTCTCTCTCTCTCTCTCATCTGTATCTGTGTCATCTAGTTCCGTCTTTCCGCTTGTTTCTCTTCACCTGTCTCCTCTCTCTCCCTTCTCTCTCCCTTTATCTCCCTCTCCCTCCCTCTTCCTTCCTCTCTCCACCATCCATCACTGAGCAATGTCCAAACACTCACTGCAGTATTTTAAGTCTTGTTTTTGTTCATCAGATCAAAGGCAGGAAAAGTGCGGGGAGTGCAAGAGAGAACAGTTTCGTCTCCCCTTAAATGTTAAGAGAAAACGGGTCGTGTAAGCTTTTAATATTCAGGTCTGGAAATATGCTTATGAAGTGCAGGTCTTTATGGTGCCTTTGGGTATTACAAGTTTGTGCTTTTCTTTAAGTTTACGTCAAAATATTTAGTAAGTTTTGTGCATTCTTGTTAGGTGGGTCGTGACACACACACACACACACACACACACACACGTTATACTCCCCCTTTTTTAACTTAAACTATTGCTGTCTTCTTTTAATTTTTCTCGTTTCCAAAAATTCGACTAAAAAACGTTCCGAAATTGAAACGTTTTCCGCCATAAATCGCGCCCTGAAACGACCTCGCGAGTCACTTGTGTATATTTCTTGTATTCACTTTCTCCACCTCGCGGCGCCAAGGACTCTATTTAGGTTTTCTTTATGCCGCAATATCCCTCGAGGCGAGATGTGTGGAAGGCAAAATCACTCGGGCTTCGATTTCGTGCCTTTCATACACTTTATGCAAATACGGGGGCCAGGCGTGCATCAGGGGTCGCACTAACGGGGGCCCGGGGTTGCAGGAACACGTATTAAACGAGATTCAATTTAGTTTAATGAGATGTAAATGTGCGGTCCGGCGGAATACTCTGCTCTCCTGATGCTGTGTTCGCTTTTCTTCTCTTCTTCCCGTTGATATTCGCACCTCCAGGCTATGAGTACTAACACACCGGCCGGATAACAAGGGGGCGCTGGGAAAGGGTGAGGGAATGAAGAGTTGGAGGAGGAGGAGGAGGAGGAGGAGGAGGAGGAGGAGAGATTAAAGTACTGCTCTTGTCATGTTGAATTTTTATCGAAGGTTATTTGCTTTCTGAATATTTCATGTTTCATCTTTTTTTTTTTTGTTACTGGAATGTTTTAAAGGATTATTCTGTCTACCATTATTATTATTATTATTATTATTATTATTATTATTATTATTATTATTATTATTATTATTATTATTATTATTATTATTATTATTATTATTATTATTATTATTATTATTATTATTATTATTATTATTATTATTATTATTATTATTATTATTATCATTGTTATTGTTTTTTTAATATTATTATCATTAATATTATTAATATTATTATTAATGTAGTTTTGTCTGCAAGATTCCTAATTATACCAGGATTAATGTTATCTAATTAGCATATTTATTAGCTAATCGATGTTTTTTGCAATTTTCTCTCTCCTTCCACAAAAGTATAATATTTGAAACTACGTTTTGTGTTCTCGCAGGAATATTATTAAGCTATCTTGTAATACAAAGCCATATCTATATTATATAAAAGAAAATTGGCCTATCTTGAAAAATTCATACATTCACACGAACCTAGAAATATCTAGTTTTACAGCATAAAATATGTGTCACTGAGGTCAGAGCTGGAAATCGTGTGACTTCCACGATCAAAACTCGTGCTATCTCTCCTTTATTGTCTTTTTTGCCTGATCCCATAAAGATATCCTGTCATTTTAAAGCCTGAATTGTATGCTCGGGGGAGGTCAGAGCCGCAGAGTTTGGTGCCTCGGGTATCTAAGTTCGTGGCGCTATATATCCCCGAACCGCCTGAGCCTCAGCGATCTTCTCGGGTTTGGGGGAATATATCTGAGCCAAGTGGCGCCGCTGACACGCGTATCATTGTTAGTCACGTGTGTGTGGCGTGCTGGAGGGCCCTTAGCGAGGCGTTTGTAGTCACACCATTCACGGCTGCCTGATGGATGGACGCGGCGGTCTACGGGGCTCTTGCGTGTTGCTGTTCCTCGGGTTCTTTAGGAGACATCTGGCAGCGAGGGTTTATCTATCAAGTCCATCATTTGTGTAATTATGTGACGTGTTGACTTGCATCGTTTATTCGTGTTTAAGACGTGTAGAGGTGTGTAAATCAGGTGTGTTTAAGTTCTAGGAGTTTTTTTCTTTTCTTTTACTTATTTATTGATGTTTGACTTTGTGATTTGTCCCCTTAATGTGGGTAGGGGGGAGGATGGGTGGGGGGATGGGTGTGGAGAGAGAGAGAGAGAGGACGAGAATTTTTTCTCTCTCCCTCTACTGTCGTCCCTTTGCGAGTTCGTTTGTTTGTGTGTCCAACGTTTGTTGCGTTGACGTTTTGCCGCTTGGTGTGTGTGTGTGTGTGTGTGTGTGTGTGTGTGTGTGTGTATAGGGGAGTATGTTTATATAATGGACACTTCTTTTTTATCAGTTTACTTATACTTTTTTTCTCAAGGACACTTTTATTTCGGCGTTTTCATCTTTGGACACATTTTTTTGTTTTCTTTTCTTGGTCCATTTGTTGATTTTAATGTCTGCAATTTTAATTTTCATCTGCTTCGTTTTATCACAGTTCATTTCTTTATCTCTGGACTTTGACTTTTTTCGTATTTTTCTCTGTTTTAATTTCTGGAGGCATGTGGTGTCATTGCGTCTGAAGTTTTCTTTGTCAACTGAACTTTTATCTCTTGAAACTTTTCTTATATATATATTTTTTTATCTCAGACGCTTCTTTTTCTTTTTCTTTTTTTCGTGCTCCTCTTTCGTGAGTCTACAGAGAGGCACTGATGCATGGAAAAACTCGTTAAGGACTAAGTTTCTCATTCCGGCAAACTTTCCAGGATTTTCACGCCCCTAAATTTACTCCCAAGTGTACAGAGCGTCGAAGCAGATTTCCACTTTTCCAGGAACGTAACGCGGCGGAATGTAATTGTGTCAAGAATGTAGGTGCACGAATTAGTTTTCTTTTCCTTTCGTCCCCGTGTGTAAAGTAATTATGGAGATTCACCCTAACACGACGTTCTTATTGACTGTGATTTGGTGCCGTTGGGAAGACTGAAATGCTGTCTGTCTGTGGTGGGTTTTGGAGACTGAAGGAATGTCGGACAAAATTATGGAAATGTCGACTTCTCTGTGTTTGAAGGGATAAAAATGAAAAATGAAAGGTGGGTGGGGATGATGGTGGTGGTGGTGGTAGTGGTGATGGTGGTGGTCGTCATCGTCTTTGATTGTAGTGACAGGGACAAAAAATACATGACAGGATGACAAACCACTAGTGACGTTGATAAGAACCGCCAAAGACAACACATTTGCATCGACACACTGACCGACAACACTCCCCCTCTCCCTCCTTTTCTAATCAAGGGTATAAGAAAGAAGAGGAAGTGGGTTAAAGTCTTTTCACTTAAGTCCGACCCAAGCTGACAACATAAACCTAAGCGTGTTTGCAAGCTGAGTGCTGATTGGGTACTGCTATGGCTTCCAAGTTTTCTTTAACCTCTGTTTGTGTTTATCTCACGCAGCACTTTCTTCTAATCTGCACTGTGCTTACGATCACGCTTAGGTTTATGTTGTCAGCTTGGGTCAGACTTAAGTGAACAGACTATAGTGGCGAAGATACAGGTGGAGGAGAAGGAAAGACAGAAGTGTGCAACTGTATGGTGTAGGTTCGTTAACTGTTCTTATGTACTTATTGTTTATCGGGCACCATATTCGTATACCCTCGGCTTGCTGGAAGAGTGCGTGTTTGACTATTTGCGTGCAGAGAGCTGACCTAACCTAACCTAACCTAATCTAACCCCGATGTAACCCCGATCTAACCCCTAGCCCCGATCTAACCCCCTAACCCCGATCTAACCCCGATTTGACCCCGATCTAACCCCCTAACCCCGATCTATCCCCGATTTAACCCCGATCTAACCCCGATCTAACCCCCTAACCCCGATTTAACCCCTACCCCGACCTAACATCCCCGTTCGACCTAACCCCCCACACCCCCGACTATTAACCCGACATCAGCCCGACACCATTCCTTTCTCACCTTCCCGACAATAAGAGTAACATTATAACAAACTTGATATGACCTCTCCGACAACAAAACCCGTAACAATCCCACCCTGACTTCACCCCGATATCAACACCCAACATCCAAAATTGACCTCTCTTCAGGCCATTCCTATTTGATTTTCCAGGAGTAGCGCCTAGCTAACTTTTTTTTGTTTTCTCTTTGTTTATTGATCTTGAGTTATTTCCTTTAACGTAAACATAAATAAATCTATCCCCCTCTACACCAGGCACAATCCGATCAACCCGAACTTTTTTTTGTTTTCTCTTTGTTTATTGACCTTGAGTTATTTCCTTTAACGTAAACATAAATAAATCTATCCCCCTCTACACCAGGCACAATCCGGTAATCCCGAAACATCACTACCTCAACATCACCTTTAGTCTTTATTTTTAGCGAGGCGAAAATGCACTTACTCGTCGAGGTGTCGTTTTACTCAACCAGTCAGCTAGCAGTAAAGGTGACGAGGCTAAAAGGGCATCTCTTTACCCGAAATTGACTCTCTTTTGACCTCTCTTTTGTTTTCTTTGTTGTTGCTGTTGTTTTTCGAGCACTATCTAGCAGGCCATTTTGTTCCTTTTTTTTTTTTTTTTTTTTTTTTTTTTTTACTTTGAGCTGCCTCCCTTGTTAAAAAAAAAAGTATTTCCACCATCATACATAAAATCGACTATAGTATCCCTCATTACATCACCATCCCCACCATCACCACCACCCAACATCCTCATCCCGACATCAAAACATCACCACTACCCCGACAACTACAACCACAACTATCCACTTTACTTTTGATCTTGTGGCACCTTCATCTCGTCTGGCCACCCCGGTCTTGGCTAAGCTTCGAGGATATGCGAGGCAGCCTGTGGGGGTGGCCTAACTTCTACGCCATCCCTGATAATTCCCTGCAGCCATCCCACACAGCCAGTCGAGTCACGAGGCTTGCGGTATTAACATGCGGCGAGGCAGAAACTGGAGACGTTTTCCAACTCGTTTCATGGTTCTCTCGGGATTTTGTTTTTTTTGTGTTATTCCTGTCCTGTTGGTCTACTGTTAAATATTTTGGGGTTATTTGTGTGTTTGTTCTTTGCCTTGTTTTGTGTCCTTGTTTAGATGTTCTCTGTGTTGTTTTGTGTCCTTGCTAACTGGTTGTATTTGCTTTTTTTACTGTATTACTTTTTTAGTGTGATTATTTTTTGATCGGGTGTTTGTGATTTGAAACCCGCCACGTATGTTGTCTTTGTGGTTTTGTGGTCCCTTATGTTGACTGTTTGTATTTTGTTTTGTTTTAGTATCTTTTCACTGATATATAATTGGTCAGATGTGAATTATTTTGAAGACCTGTGTGTGTGCTTGTTTGTGTGTGTGTTTGTTTATTTGCATTTTTTTTTTCTGGTCCCACATCGATACATTTTTTGTGCCCTTAGTTTTTATTGGTCGCCGAGTCTTCTCCTGGACGAGTGTGAATAAGTGAAGGCGCCGGTGAGTGTGTTTGGAGGGTTGGGTTCAGAGTTATCCTCTTGGGCATTGCAGAAAACGCTTGACCTTTTACCTTTGGTCTCTCATAGTCTCACTGGTATTGTTTTTTCTTCAGTGATGACAAAAGAGGTTTGGTAACAGTATTCTCTTATTTGCATCTAACACAGTCTATGCTTAATACGAAACAATTCGAAATCTGCTTTAGTTCTCCTTAGTGTGTTCATTGCTGCTGTAGTGTTCTCTGAATCGTTAAAAAGAAATTAAGGAAATTTTGAATCCTCGCCTGAAAGTCTTATCAACTCTACACAAAACTTTGAAAAGGAAGACTTCTGAAGCGTTTTTTCCTATATCATTATTCAATCCTTCCTCAACCCCACGATTCACTTCAGTCCCAGCAGTCTTGAGGAGCAGCACGCACGTCCTTGCCTTCCCCTGGGGGTCATTCAAGCCTCGAAGCCGGTAAAGGAAGCAACTCTCCTTCCTTGCCAAGGGCTGACCAGGGATGCTGCGGCGGTTCCAGTTTCTAAAGGCAAAAAATATCCATACGTGGTTCCGTCTATCGAGGCCGCGCGGCAATTGCTCCAGGATCCTTTTTCTGTGTGTGTTAAAAGTCACCAAAGGTTAAGTTACAGCAAATTTAAAAGAACAGAATCGGAAAAAAATAGCTAGAGTCAGCCACCCCGCGACCGCCCCGGCCTGCAGTATAGATAAAGGATGGAGGTGAAGGGACATGAGGTAACGCGAGGGGCGCCCGGATGTTCTCCTTTGAACGAATTTAAGTGGGTGGCGGGAAGGCTGTGGGGCGGCCCAGGGGAGGAATGGGCAAGTCACCGCGCTCTGCCTCCCTGCCTACCCAGATTAATTTTCCTCCTCCTCCTCCTACTCCTACTCCTACTCTTACTCCTCTTCCTTCTGAAAAGCATTGCCCATCCTTCTTCCTTTCCCACCCACCCGCCCTCCTCCTCCTCCTCCTAAAATAGCATCAGAACGGACAGGCCATGTGATCACTACTGGGGTGGTTTTCCTCTGTTTGATAAGATAGACGATTGGGGGAGCCTGTGTGTGTGCGTGTGTGTGTGTGTGTGTGTGTGTGTGTGTGTGTGCGTGTGCGTGTGTGTGTCAGACGGCCACCAAGATTCCCTAACGTCACGGAGCCGAAAGGAAGCGAGTCTCAGGAATCTTTACGAAGAAGAATCTCGGTTTGAGCAGGAAAGTTTTGGGCGAGTGGCGGGGATCGGTCACAACCCTAATTTAATGTGTCAGTTCGGCCGCCGACCAGGAATCGAGCGATGAACCAGACTGGAAATGAAGAACCAAACCAATTTTTCTCTTA
The DNA here is from genome assembly GCF_024679095.1 of Eriocheir sinensis. NCBI lineage: Eukaryota > Metazoa > Arthropoda > Malacostraca > Decapoda > Varunidae > Eriocheir > Eriocheir sinensis. Next base: position 2,657,526 of record NC_066526.1, on the reverse strand, counting down.
GATAAGAAGAGAAAGATTAAGGTCATGCATTACAAAACTTTGTGACAGACTAGATATTTTAGTTTACTGGTTAAAAAGTGTAACATGTACAGTAATGCATGTGTTTTTTAAGAAAGAAAAGGAGTGCAAAGATTCATACTACAGTTTGTGTGCTTGTGAGTTTGTGTGTGTGTGTGTGTGTGTGTGTGTGTGTGTGTGTGTGTGTGTGTGTGTGTGTGTGTGTGTGTGTGTGTGTGAATATTTGCTTGACGGTTCCTAGAAATTTGCTGTTCTTCTTCATTCCGTAATGAGGAGCAGAAATGTGGTGTGGTTTTATCAATGATCTGGACTCAATCCACCTAGGAATACAAGACTAATGTTAAATGGAGACTGCACACACCTTTGATCCGCTCAAAAAAAAAAAAGGAAACACACACACACACACACACTCACACACACACACGTTGGAGATCCGTGAATATATTGTGTGGTTGGTTCAGTTCCAAATGGTGCTTTTTTTGTAACTAAGGTAAGTGCTTTGAAGGTCGAGAGGGAAAATGTGTGTGTGTGTGTGTGTGTGTGTGTGGTGGTGGGGGGGGGAATTCACCACTGCCTGATCACGAGTTGGACTTGCTTTACATTCGGCCCTTGTGGTCATATATTTTTTTTACGTGTCAGCCAGGCTTCCTTGAGGGGCCTGGATGGTAGTCGGCCCCAGCCCGTCATGGCGGATAGGGATCACTTTTGATGACTCACTAACATTCAAACCTCATATATCAAATATGTGCCCATCGTGAGGCGAGCTTTATCAGCAGCAGGTCACGCCCCGCGGGGTCGTGCAGCTCCTTCAGGACGGCCGCCCCTCCAGAGAACACCACGCGCCTGACGGAGGCAAAGCCGCCGCGGTCCAGGAGGCGCCTGACGTGCAACGCGCGGATCTGGCGCGGCGTGAGGACGGGCACGCGGCGACGCTGGAACGACGAGTCGCCGTTCACACCGCCACGGAGAGAGAAAAAATCGAGATAATAGTAATGACAAACACAAACAGGAGAAGGACCGCGGCGGCTTTGCCTCCGTTAGGCGCGTGGTGTTCTCAGGAGGGGCGGCCGTCCTGAAGGAACTTTACGACCCCGCGGGGCGTGACCTGCGGCTGAGGAAGCTCGCCTCGCGATGGGCACATATTTGATATATGAGGTTTGAATGTTAGTGAGTCATCAAAAGTGATCCCTAATAGTGTGTACTGGGTTGTTCTTTTAATTATACTGTAATTGTAAAATAATGGAGGTAGAGATTGTGTATGTTTGCTAGTGAATAGCATATAATAAGTTTTATTTTGATTTACTGTAATCTATTACTCACACACCATTTATAAAAGATATCCATTTCCGTATTGGCTTTATGTATACCCTCACGACGTGAGCAAGTGCTCATTATTGTCGATCTCTGGGTACTGCCAGGACCTCTCAAACCACACACCCCATCTCCCTTGCTCAAGGGGGACAGCAACCACTCCTAGTCAACGGAAAGAATCCGGCCTGAGCGGGGCTCGAACAGCCGCCTGTTTGGCCGTAAAGCCTTGCAGCGCGGCGCTCTAACCGATTAAGCTACCAGAGCGGTGTGTATGTGTTAGCGTGTTTGTGTGTGTGTGTGTGTGTGTGACCGGCTTCATTACCAGTTGTTAAGGACATAAAAAAACATCAAAACAAAACTGAAAAATGCGAATTAAATAGAGAACGTCAGTGTTGTTTAACCATTTCAATGAAAGTCAAAAAAGATACAGAAGATACCGAGAACAGTCTTACAGACACGTTTGTGTCTCTACAGTCCGCGAAAAAAAATAGGAAGCATCGGACACAGAAAGGATCGCGGCACAGCAACGCTTCTAGCTCCATGCTGGGAGTGCTTTGTCACCTGGCCAGAAAAACAATGTTGCGTTCACAGCGAGAGGGAAAGAGAATACATCAAGGGAAGCACTGCAGCGGAGGGACGGCGGAGAGCGACGATGGGCGTATGGACAGGAAAACAGATCGTGGGTGAAGTGAGAGAGAGAGAGTGAGCGAAAGATAGGTAGACAGATAGATAGATAGGGAAACGGAGAAAAAGAGTAGATAGATATATACTGTACATAGAGAGAGATAGAAAGGAGAGAGAAAGAGAGGGGGGGGGAGTATGATATCAGTTAATACATCGTCAGTGAGAGAGAGATGGAGTAGATAGGTAAAGAGATAGATAGATAGATTGATAGATATAGATAGGTTGGTAGATAGGTAGAGAGAGAGAGAGAGAGAGAGAGGTCAGGTCAGCAACATATCGTCAGCCAGCACCGTTAAAAGCCTCGCAGGTCAGCTCTGTGTCACGTGATCTCTGACATTTGTTTTTGTTTTTTTGTTTTCTTTCACGAGACTTTTGCAGCAGGTTCAGAAATGTCGACATTCATTTGCACCTCGGATTACAAGTATTAATATTCGTGTGTCGTGTTGTACCTTACGCCTTGGGATTATTATTTAGTTTTTTGTTACTTTTGTGTTGTGTGTATATATATTTTTTTTCTATTGATCTCAGTCGCTGTTTGTTTGTTTTCCTCAGTCGCTGGTTTTTTTTTTCGTTTTTTCGTTTTGTCGTGTCCATTGTTCTTGCTTCAGTCTCTTATTTTTACTTCCTATACTTTGCGAATCATTCTTATCCAGTTCTCCTCCTTCGCATTTTCTGCACTTCAAAACAATTACACTTTTCCCAGCATTTCTTATTACCCTTTCAAATACCGTCATTCCTTTATTTAGTCCTACATTTTTCACCGATCAGTCACGTCTTGTTTTCTATATCTTAAACATTTTCATTTTTTATTCACTTGTTTTCTTTCACACTTTCCACTCTTCTCATGTAATTACTTTTGTTTCTAGCATTTCTTATTTCACTTTCAATCACCGACATTACTTTATTTCCTCTTTCATTTTGCATGTCATTATTTTTGTCTCCTCTACTAAGTCTATTTTACCAATCTTCATTTCTTCATTGTTTTCATTCACATATTCCACACTTCAGCCTCTAATGTTGTGGGGGTTGCTGTCACACGGTCGTCGAAAATAATTACTCTCTTATCGTCGTTCCTCGTGTGGGGGGGCGTCGGCGGTCTTGTGTCCTGTTGTTTGCCCTCCCTGGCGATAATATTGTGAAGACTTGAGCTAATTCTGGCCGCCCTTTAATGCGTACCGCGTCACCAGCTGAAGTTCTCCGTGCCACCCCTCTTCTAGGTAATTCAACAATGCTTAATAACTCTTATACCACTCAAGTATTCCATTGTTTACCCTCGGTGATGATAATAGTGCGCTGGTTTGCCATAATGTTAGTCCACTCGATGCATTATTAACTTGTTCCAACGCCATAATCTATATATCTTTCAGCGCGCTCTGTTTATGTTTAGGTTTGACTCTTTATGTCTGTTTGTTTGTCTATTTATGTCCTCATGTTTGTGTGTGTTGGTGCAGTTGAACATTTATAAGCAGACATTAACATTTAAATGACATACTTCACCTTGATTTTTTAATACTATAAATGGTGGATATTTTCTTGATTTCCTCTTGCAGGCAAATGATGTTGTATTGCTTTTCACTCTGTATTATCTATGGAAGCTTGTTTATTGTTTTTCCATGGGATTATAATCGAATTAGAGATAAAAAAAATTATGAGTATTTTTATATTATCGTTTTTGTTTTGTTTTTTACAGCAAAGGAGGCAGCTCAAGGGCACAAAAAAGAAAACAACAATAAAAAAAGCACGCTACTCGCTGCTCCCAAAAAAGAATTAAAAGAGGTGGCCGAGAGAAAGATCAATTTCGGGAGGATAGGTGTCCTGATACCCTCCTCTTGAAAGAGTTCAAGTCGTAGGCAGGAGGAAATACAGATGAAGGAAGATTGTTCCAGAGTTTACCAGCGTGAGGGATGAAAGAGTGAAGATGCTGGTTAACTCTTGCATAAGGGGTTTAGACAGTATAGGGATGAGCATGAGTAGAAAGTCGTGTGCAGCGGGGCCGCGGGAGGGGGGGAGGCATGCAGTTAGCAAGTTCAGAAGAGCAGTCAGCGTGGAAATATCGATAGAAGATAGAAAGAGAGGCAACATCGCGGCGGAATTTAAGAGGTAGAAGGCTATCAGTAGGAGGAGGAGAGCTGATGAGACGAAGAGCCTTAGACTCCACTCTGTCCAGAAGAGCTGTGTGAGTGGAGTCCCCCCACACGTGAGATGCATACTCCATACGAGGGCGGACAAGGCCCCTGTATATGGATAGCAACTGCGCAGGGGAGAAGAACTGGCGGAGACGATACAGAACGCCCAACCTCGAGGAAGCTGATTTAGCGAGAGAGGAGATGTGAAGTTTCCAGTTGAGATTTTGAGTTAAGGATAGACCGAGGATGTTTAGTGTTGAAGAAGGTGACAGCTGAGTGTTGTCGAAGAATAGGGGATAGGTGTTTGGAAGATTGTGTCGAGTTGATAGGCGGAGAAATTGAGTTTTTGAGGCATTGAAGGACACAAGGTTCCTTCTGCCCCAATCGGAAATGATAGCAAGGTCTGAGGTTAAGCGTTCTGCAGCCTCCAGTCTGGAGTCGTGTACTTCCTGTTTTGATGGTCTTCTATTGAAAGAAGTTGAATAATGCAGAGTGGAGTCGTCGGCGTATGAGTGGACAGGACAGTTTGTTATGGAAAGAAGATCATTGATGAATAACAGGAAGAGAGTGGGTGATAGGACAGAGCCCTGTGGAACGCCACTGTTGATAGATTTAGGGGAAGAGCAGTGACCGTCTACCACCGCAGCTCATTATTTTCTCACGCTGTAGCAGAGAATATTCCAAGTAAGAAGATCGATTCCTTGCAGTCCTCCGTCAGGTTAATATCACGCCGGCGTGGACTGCAGGGCGTGTTTTGAGGAAGGGTGGTTCGGCTTTAGAGGTTAATATCGTTCCGTGCGCCTCGGGCTGTTGTTGATGCTCGGGAGGGAAGGTTCCGGGCAGTGTGTGTGTGTGTGTGTGTGTGTGTGTGTGTGTGTGTGTGTGTGCTTGTGGCCAGAGTGTGTGCCGCTGGGCCGATGGTGACCAATAATGAAATGCCCCGAAGACTAGATACTGAGTCGTGTACCTTGATAAATTATGAGTGGTATCTATGTATGAATGCATGAATGTATGAATGTATGAGTTATATTAAATGTGTACTGGCTTTATGTATGAAGTATGAACGAGTTAAGTATGTATTGGTTCTATGTATGAAGTATGAATGAGTTATATTAAGTGTTTTTATGTATGAAATGTGAATGAGTTACATTAAATGTGTCTGTAAAATCAGTGATAAAAAATAGAAATGATAAGTAAGAGTATGAATGTGGTATGTAAACGTGTATATGAACCTTTGTTAAGTCTGATTTCGATTGGTTATGAAGCTCTTCAGTGTGAATATGACTGGTTGTAATGCTGAATGTGATCAATTAGAGAATGTACGCATGATAATTAGGTCAGGATGAATCATCGTTAATTGAACAGCCCTAAACACTAATTAAAACACACACACACACACACACACACACACACACACACACACACACACACACACACAGACACACACATACACACACGTACACACACACCTGCTCACTCAACGAGACTAAGTTGTTCTATCTAATGAGCTTGGCTTCGTTAATTACACATGTTCTTAATCCTGGAGCTGCACCTCATTACTCATGTGTGTGTGTGTGTGTGTGTGTGTGTGTGTGTGTGTGTGTGTGTGTGTGTGTGTGTGTGTGCGCGCGACAAACAACAAGGGGAGTAATAATGCAGGGCGCGAGCGAGTAGTTTCATGTGCTTGGATGACCACAACGAGAAGCCGAATATTACACCGATATTACCCTCTCGCTCAGGTGTTAAGGAGGAGGAGGAAGACGTGGAAGAGGCGGTGGTGGAGTGAGAGGCGGAGGCGGAGGCAAGTGGAAAGGGAAGGGAAAGGAGGAGAGAGAAGAGGAAATGGAGTCGAAGGGGAAATGTAAGAGGGAAGGAGGGAAGGAGAGAAGGAAGAGAAAGGGGAGGGGAAGGGGAAGTGAAGTGAAGGGGAAATGGAGAGGGATGAAGAAGGGAAGGAGAGGGAGGAGGAGGAGGAGGAGGGAGAGGGGGAGGGTGGAAGGATGGGGACAGAGAGTGGAAGGAGGAGGAGAAGGTGGTTCAGGCGTAGATGGAGATGGAGGAGGAGGAGGAGGAGGAGAAGGCGGCGGCGGAGGAGGCATCCCAGCAAGACCCTTACCTTTATTAACACAAGTTTTAGTCTTACCTGGATTATTTTTTTGTTATTAAAGTCTTGATGTATATGGTTCAAAGGGTTATTTTGGGGTTTTGAAGTTTTAGAAAAGTTTGTATAGTGTTTGATTGTTTTTTTATTGTTTTTAGTTTTTAGTTAGTTGTTTTCTT
>NC_066526.1:2533607-2646107 GCF_024679095.1 Eriocheir sinensis | reverse complement strand
GCTTTATTTTGGAGTTGATGATTGCGTCTTGGGTTTGGATTTCTTGTATTTTTTATGTTGTATATTTTGATGATTTTATTTCCGTTTTTTTCGTTTTTTTATTTTTTTTTCTCTGAACGTTTGATTTTTTATTTTGTTTTATGGCAGTCAGGGTGTGTATGTGTATGTGTGCGTGTGTGTGTTTGTTTGTGTTGTATTTTGCATGTGTGTTTGTTTCTTCGTTTGTTTCTCCTTAACCTCCCTTTTCTTCTATCTTTTTCTGTGTGTTTCTGTTTGTTTGTTTTTCCTGTGTGTGTGTGTGTCTGTCTTCTCTTCTTGTATTTTATTTTATTTTACTATGTCTCTTCATCTCGTCATCTCTATCTGTCTGTATCTATCTTTCTATCAATCCATCTCTCTATCTATCTATCTCTTTTCAATCCCGCAATCTTGGAAAAATCTGTCCCACTCATACAAACATTTTTCCATATTCCTCGTCCTAATTCCTTCTTCAGTCCTTCATTATATCTGGACCTTCGCGGCGGCCGACGGACTGAGATGAAGGGAAAACGCGACCATTATCTTGCTATTGTAGGAAAATGGAGCGTGAGGGAGGTAATTTTACGCTCCTCTTCCCCGTCCTGTTTTTATGTTTGGATGGCAGAAGTTACAGAGCGAGAGAGGAACGTCCCCCTATCTCGTGAGTGTGTGGGGGGGAGGGGTTCGTGTATGTGGGGGGGAGGGTTGTGTGTGTGAGGGTGAGGTTGTATGTATGTGGGGAACTTGTGTGTGGAAGGAACGTTGTGTGTGTGTGTGTGTGTGTGTGTGTTTGTGTGTTAGGGGGGGAGATAGAAGGGGGCAGCTAGGGCCTAATTCGAAAAGAGAATCAAAACTGAAATTCGTCTCTCGTGATCCATATTCAGGTTATTTTAGATTATTTTTTTTATTGGCTCATAAACTCACAAATTCACGCTCACCCTCTCCCCCCCCCCCCTCCCCCGCACAAACAAACACGCAAATAACCACACGAGCACATACACACACACACACACACACACACACACACACACACACACACACACACACACACACACACAACGCTTAGTAATGATGATAATGCCACCGAATAATGTAACCGAGTGTCAGTCATCACAAACAGGTAAATAAATGTCGAAATAAATGTCTAAAGCTTTATCAGTCTTAGGTCAACAAACTGTCAATCACGCTGAGTTGTTATAGACGTATTAATCCTTGTATAGTCTCATTATTCCTCCCAAATACCGGTGAAATTAATTATCGAAGTCATTCTAAATAATATATCCAGAATGGGTAAGGGAAGGGAATAACGCTTTACTAGCCTTCGCTCAACAAACTTTCTATCACACTGAGTTGCTGGAAGTGTCGTGATACCTCTACAATCTCATTCCTCCTCCCAAATATCAGTGAAATTATCTTTGTCATTCTAAAAGATATATTCAAAATGTGTGGGAGAAGGGAATAACGCTTTACTAGCCATCGATGAACAAAATTTCTATCCCACTGAGTTGCTGGAAGTATCGTAATCCTTGTCTAATCTTATTCCTCGTCCCAAATATCAGTGGCATTATCTTTAAGTTATTCCAAAAACATAAATCCAAAATGTGAGGGAGAAGGGAATAAAGCTTTTCTAGTCTTCGATCAACAAACATTCTATCACTGAGTTGCTGGAAGTGTCGTAATCCTTGGCCAGTTTTATTTCTCTGTCCAAATATCGGTGAAATTATCTTTAAGTCACTCAAAAAACATATATCCAAAATGTGTGAGCTTTAATAGCCATCGATCAACAAAATTTCTATCACTGAGTTGCTGGAAGTATCGTAATCCTTGTCTAGTCTTATTCCTCTATCCAAATATCGATGAAATTATCTTTAGGTCATTCCAAACACATATATCCAAAATGTGGGAGAAGGGAATAACGCTTTTCTAGTCTTCGATCAACAAACTTTCTGTCACACTGAGTTGCCGGAATTATCGTAATCCTTGTCTAGTCTCATTCTTCCTCCCCAAAATCGATGAAATTATCTTTAAGTCAATCCAAAAATATTAAACTGACGTGCGCAAGAAAGGAAAATATCACTCACTTTCCTTCCTTTTCCTTTTCGGGTCATTCCAAAAATATATAATTTGCGAGAAAGGAAAACTACGCTCACTTTCCTTTCCTTTCTTTCACGCCGCTTTCGTCACCTCCTCGTCCTTTCCCGTTCCGCCGCCCCGCCCTCCTTTCCTCCTCGAAAATAAGCTTCACTTTGACGGTAAGAGCGGGCGTTACGGGGATATATTGCAAGTTTCACGGTGAGCTGAACGAGCCAATACCTTTCGGGAATGCCACGCGAGAAGTAAGTCTTGTCCCCGCTGCGCCGTACCTGAAATTCCCGTTACGTATATTCTCGCCATCCGTCTTCGTGTCACGGTAGCTTTAAGTATTCATATAAAGAGCCAATAGTGAGGATTTAACTTTACCGTGAACGAGGTATTTGCGCTGATCGGCTCGTCACTAATGCAGACGTGGCGGAAGCGAGGACTTTCAGGGTTAGGTTTGCTCTCAGGAGGGATTTTCAGGGGTAGTTTTGCTCTCAGTGGCGCCGTTTTCTATCCTTGTTATCGGCCGCCTCCGAGTGATGGCGCTGGTGATGTGTTCGTCGATGTCCGGGTGTGTCTTTGTGTTGTTTTTTGTCTATTTGTCCTTCACTCCACTGCCAAAATATCGAATAAAATGGTCTGGTATATCGTTCCTAATACACTCGAGGTCAAGCTCAGGTAAATATCTCTAATAACTAAGTTTTGGGGATATCTGATAAAAATAAATGCCCGATATGGTGAACGATGCGTAGTCGTTGAAATTTAAGTAAAGATGTATATATGTTTATTTATCAGTTTACCTTCCTATTTCGCTTTATGAGATTGTAGTTACAGCTGCTCTCGATACATTATTCCTTTGTGGCTCTATATAACAGAAGCCATGATGTATTTATTTTGTATTTGGTGTTTGTCTAAGTCTGTCTTCCTGTTTGGCTGTGTGTTTCTTACCTCATAATTTTTAGAAACTTTATCTTATACATCTATTTATTAGGAAAACCTTGAAAATATTAAATGCCTACAAAGTGGTACCTGTATTGCTTTTCTTAGAGTTACGTGTCAGTCTTTCTCTGTTTACTTACCGTTTCGTGTCTTGAAATTATTGGAACACCTTCTCTTACAAACATTAATTTTTAAATGCTTACAAAGTGGTGTCGGTATTGTTTTTCCTGTAGATACGTGTCAGTCTGTCTTTCTCTTGTTTACTTACCCGTTTCGTGTCTTGAAATTATAGGAACATCTTCTCTTACAAACATTAATTTCAGGAAAACCGTGAATACATTAGCCTTGACTTTGTGCCGATGGTGTTCAAGAGTTTTCTCGTGTGTAGGTGGAGAAGGACGAGGACGAAGACGGAAGACACTGAAGGATAGGAATGAAAAAGAAAGGAAAATGAAACCCGGAGGAGGATGAAAGGAGATGGAGGAGAGGAATGGGAAAGAAGATAAGAGAAGGATGAGTAAAAAGCAGCGCGAAAATAGGGGAGAGAAGAAAAATGAGAAGAAAATAAGAGGAGGAGAAAGAGGAGATGGAGGGACTTTGCATTTAAACCTTGACTTTATGTTGATCAAACCCGCCCAATGCATTTTAAAACTTAGCGTGCGTGAAAGAGGGAGATAAACAGGGTGAGAGCTATGTCTTCTCCTCCCTCTTTACCTCCCTTCCACTCTCCCTCCTTCTGTTTTTGTCTCCCTTCTTTTCTGGTTCTCTGTCTCCTTTCCTCCCTTTCTACCTGTCCCCTTCTTTACCTCCCATTCTCTCCCGCCTCCCTTCCTTTCTGTCTCCCTTCCTCCCCAATTCTCTGCTTCCCTTCGTCCCTTTCTCCCTCCCTTTCTCTTTGCTTACCTTCCTCCCTGCCTCCCTTTCATCCCTTCCTCTATACCTCCCTTTCTCCCTGCTTACCTTCCCCTCCCTCCCTTTCTTGCCTTTCCTCTCTGTTTTCCTTCATTTTTCCCTTCCTCCCTTCCTCCTTCCCTTCTACCTCCCCTCCTCCTGTTTACTTTCCTTTCTGCCTCCCTTCCTCTCTGCCTTCCTTCTACTCCCTTCTGCTTCTCTGCTTGCCTTTCTACCTCCCTCCGTTTCTCCCTTTTCTCCTTTCCTATATGTCCCCTTTCCCCTCTTTCTCCCTTCCTTCCTCCATTCCTCCTTGCCTATCATCTGTCCCATTTCCTTCCTCTCTACCTCCCGTCTTCCTCTCCTCCTGTCCTTCATGTCTCCCCTCCGCGTTCCTTCCCCTCCTTCCCTCCCTTCCTCCCCGCCGCTGCAGCAGGAGTGAAAGAGAGGAGTTCTGTGGGTGGCGGACAATACCTTTTAGCTAATGAGAACGAGACTGCGGGCGGCGCCATTAGCAGTATGGAGGAAGCAGTTTGATGACAGCCTCTACAGCCTCACCTGGCCAGACCTTACCCGCGAGAGAGAGAGAGAGAGAGAGAGAGAGAGAGAGAGAGAGAGAGAGAGAGAGAGAGAGAGAGAGAGAGAGAGGGTTAGACAGAGACATACAGACAGAGACAGACGGACAGACAGACAGACAGACAGACAGAGACAGACAGACAGACAGAAAGAGAGAGAGAGAGAGAGAGAGAGAGAGAGAGAGAGAGAGAGAGAGAGAGAGAGAGAGAGAGAGAGACAGACACAGACAGAGACACAGACAGACAGAGAGACAGACAGTGGCAGACAGAGACATACAGACAGAGACAGACGGATAGATAGATAGACAGACAGAGACAGAGAGATAGAGAGAGAGAGAGAGAGAGAGAGAGAGAGAGAGAGACATAGAAATTGAGACAGAGACAGACAGACAGACAGACAGACAGACAGACAGAGATACGGTTAGAATAAATAAGTGTTTAATGTGGCAAAATGTAGCAAGATTTATAATTTACTTTGTATTTTCAACGAGAGGTATTTTTTCAACTCAACGAATTGCAGATGCTTGATGTATTCAGTGTATTCTGTAACATAAAATACATGTAAACTGTTTCACGTTGATTAGATTAGATTTTTGTGACTTTTTTCCGCTTTAATTTCGATGTATTTCAGGTCCTTATAATCATTTGTTGTTAGATACAGACAAACAGACATACAGAGGGACACAGACATGGAGACTTACACACATACATACACACAAACACACAAGGAGCAAAGAATATATACACAAACAAACACGCACAAACACAGAGAACAGACACCCACCAGACACAATACGATTAAAATAAAAGAAACACAAATTGCTTTCTTCATTATCCTAAACAAAGAAGATCAGTAAATAACCCTCGTGCTCGTCTCGTGTTGTGCCTGACCGTGGGAACCTTTTCTTTCAGAGCTTCGCCAGTGACTCAAGGAAGACGGCAGAAGTGGTTACCTTTGACAGCAGGCGTCGAGTGTGTCCGTGAGTACAACGATAATTTCTTTAGTCCTTCTACTTAAACTTTATTCCTGATCTGAACTATTGTGTTGAAGATCTTCCATGTCATTGTTGTTTATAAGAGAGCTCTACCGTGTTCTCTTCCTTCCTCCCTGTCTCCCTCCCTTTCTGCCTCCTTTCCTACCTGCCTCCCTTCCTCTCTGTCTCCCTCCCTCCCTTATTCCTTTTCTGTCTCCGTTCCCATCTGCTTTCCTTTCTCCCTATCTCCCCTCCTACCTCCTTCCTCTCTACATCCCTTTCTGCCTCCTTTCTTTCCTGCCTCCCTTCCTCTCTGTCTCCCTTCCTTATTCCTTTTCTGTCTCCGTTCCCATCTGCTTTTCTTTCTCCCTATCTCCCCACCTACCTCCTTCATCTCTACCTCCCTTGCCTCCCTTCCTCTCTGTCTCCCTCCCTCCCTTCCTCCCTTTCCGTCTCCCTTCCCATCTACCTTCCCTGTCTCCCTTCCTCTCTACCTCCCTTCCCCTCTGCCTCCCTTCCACTCCCATAAGTTCAATCTTTTACAATCATAACTCTATAGAAATACGTATTGCAAAGGTTGTCGAGCAAACGAGTGACGCAACGCACCCCCGGGCATATGCTTACCATTAGTTAGTTAGTTAATGCTAGAAAACAGTCTTCGTAAAGTTATAAGGAATCTGAGTGTCCACGTATTGCTCTTATTCCTTGGAGTCTACTTATGATGCACGCTGAGCCTAGAGGTTTTGGGCTTTACACTGAGAGAGTATCAGGACGCCTCTCCACCAGTACTTGACCTCTCGTTCAGCCTCTCGTTCTGTTTTCTTTCACATGAGCAACGTTCAGTGGGCCTTTTTGTTCCTGTTTCTTACCCTTGAGATGCCTCCCTTGTTGTAAAAAAAGATGTTTGTTTGATCCTTAGTAGCCCAAAGACGCTTACTAAAGGGAAGCAGCAGCGTGGGACGAAGAAAAGTGTTTGTTTGTTCACGTGTTATGCTCCGTCTCCTTGGTGACTGATCCTCTTATGTTCTATCATCATCCTATTATTTTCTATCCTTTTCTCTCCTTTTTCCTACCATTCTCTTGTTGTTTTCATCATTATTTTGGGATTAATGTTGTTGCTACTGACATTAAACTCGGAAAGGGACGTCAGGTGGATAGGTAAGGCTAAAAAGAGATAAATTCAACCATCGAATGACGTTTTGAGGTTTCTCTTTTGCGTTAGAATATCCGTCGTCTTCATGTGTCGTCGTTCCACTGCGTTGCGTTGCGTTGCCTTGTGTTGCGTTCCGTTAAAGCATCATTGAGGTGCGTCAGGATAACCGGCATCTTCATACGTTGTTTTAATGCGTCGTCATCGTTGCATTTCGTGGCTTTTCGTTGTGTTGCGTTGCGTTACGTTGCCTAGGGTTGTCGCTGCGTTGCTTCAGAATACCCGTCGTCCCCATACGCCATCTTCAAACGTCTACTTCATAATTAATAAGTCGTCTCCACGCGTCTGAATGCTCGTCGTCTTCGTCTGAACGCCCATCGTCTTCAGCATCTTACTCTTTTTTTTCCCAGGAGGTGATGAGGGGAGGGCAGATATCTCGGGAGGGTCTTCGGGTCTTCATCATTTCTCGTAACTGTGCCTCTTTCCCTCCTCAAACCTTAACCTTCCCTTCAGACCCGTCATCCCTCATCGCTCATCCTCATCCTTTCCCAGCCTCCCTTCCCTTCCTCCCTCCTGCCTGTCTCCTCGTAACCTTTCCACCCCCTCCTCCTTCCTACCCGTCCTTACCTCCCTCTCCCTCGGCCTCGCTTCACCGTCCCTTCACTCCCTGCCTCCTACCTGGTTCCTTCTCTCAACACTTTTATCTTCTCTCATCCCTCTCCTGACATCGTTCCCTCCCTCTACCTCCCCTATTTCTCACCATGTATCATCTCTCTCCTACCTGATTTTTTACTCTACGTCCCCTTCTTCCTTCCCCTTCCCCCTCTTCCCCTCGTTCACCCCCTCGTATTATCTCCCCCCCTTCCTCATCCTATACCATCTCCCTTCTAACATACTAAACACTACATCCTCCTTTCCTTCCCCTTAAGTCTCTACCCTCCTCCCTTTTCCGTCTTACCTTTTCCCCTTCCCCTTTCTCCTTCCTCCTTCCTCCATCTCCCCTCTTTTTCCTATCCTACATATCTCTATACTGTACATCCCCCACTCTCTTCCCTTTAACCTCTTCCCCTCCTTCATCTCCCGTCTAACCCTTTGCTCTTATCCTTCCATTTTCTCTTCCTTCTTCACCTCCTCCATCTAAGCCTCCACTTTCTGCCTCTCCTCGGCTTCTCAGGCTAATCAATCAAAGTCAATAGGTGCGTTATCTTCTTTAGTGCCCAGACGTGGTTTTTATATGAGGTTACGGCTTACCAGGAGCTTACCTTGACCGGCCTTGATGATGTTACACTGATTTTTTTTACCTGTTTGATCAATGGTTGCTTCCGTCGACTCGGTTGTATTATGATTGTGTGTCTGTGTCTCTTTCTGTTTGTTTGTCTTTGCTTCCGTCAGTGCTTGGGTTTCTCTCTGTCTGTCTGTCTGTATTTTTTCTCAAGCACCCACTCGCAAAAAGAAAACGAGGAACTTCACTAACTTATTGTCCACTTGCTGTTTCCATGTGCTAAGTTGTATTCATTTTGTATGTGTTTGTTTGTTTTTCTCTGCTTCCGCCTGTATTTGTTTTTCTGTATGAGGCAATTTTTCTCACTCACGCGTACACACAAAAAGCTAAGTACATTTTTTTTTACAGCCGAGGAAGCAGCTACAGGGCAAAAAAAAACATAAAACCCGCTAAGTAAGATCATCCTACCGTTCACCCTTCCTCGTCTACGTTCTCCTCAAGTTCCAGACTCGATGACTTGTCGCATTCTCCCTTTTTACTGCTCGCTGTCTGGCTGTCTTTTTCTCATTCTCGCACACACAAAAAAAGACTTTCAGATTCTCCTACCGTCCACCCTCCCCAATCCACGTTCTCTTCTTAGGTTCAAGACTCGTTGACTTAGCATATTTGATTTCCTTTTTACTGCTCGCTATCTGTCTATCTACCTTTCTTCTCATTCACAAACAGAAATAAATTAAACTATCAGATCCTCCTACCGCCTCGCCTTCTCAATCCACGTTCTACTTAACTTCCAAACTCGTCCACTTAAAGTACTCGAATCCCTTTTTATTTCTCACTGTCTGAATGTCGTTTCTATTGCTCAATCATTCAGAAACAAAATTTAAAAGTATCAGATCCTTCTACCCAACCTTAACCTTCTCCACACAAGTTCCAAACGCGTCCACTTAACGTACTTGATCCTTTTTTTACTTCTCGCTGGCTGAATGTTGCTTTTTCTCCTCAATCATGCATAAACAAAATCTAAAAGTATCAGATCCTTCTACTCAACCTTAACTTCCTCCACTCAAGTTCCAAACGCGTCCACTTAATCGTACTTGATCCTTTTTTACTTCTCGCTGGCTGAATGTTGCTTTTTCTCCTCAATCATGCATAAACAAAATCTAAAGGTATCAGATCCTTCTACCCAACTTTAACTTCCTCCACTCAAGTTCCAAACGCGTCCACTTAACGTACTTGATCCTTTTTTACTTCTCGCTGGCTGAATGTCACTTATTTCTCCTCAATCATGCATAAACAAAACCTAAAAGTATCAGATCCTTCTACCCAACGTCAACTTCCTCCACTCAAGTTCCAAACGAGTCCACTTAACGTACTTGATCCTTTTTTACTTCTCGCTGTCTGAATGTCGCTTATTTTTCCTCAACCATGCAGAAACAAAATTTAAAAGTATCAGATCCTTCTACCCAACCTTAACTTCCTCCACTCAAGTTCCAAACGCGTCCACTTAACGTACTTGATCCTTTTTTACTTCTCGCTGTCTGAATGTCGCTTATTTTTCCTCAATCATGCATAAACAAAATTTAAAAGTATCAGATCCTTCTACCCAACGTCAACTTCCTCCACTCAAGTTCCAAACGAGTCCACTTAATCGTACTTGATCCTTTTTGACTTCTAGCTGCATGTCTGTGTCTGTCTCTCTGATCGATACTCACAAAAAACCTGAGACAATCAAATCCTCCTCCCGTCCAACCTTCCCAATCTACATCCTCTACTCAAGTTCCAAACGAGTCCATTTAAAGGTACTTGATTCCCTTTTTACTGCTGCCCAATCTCAGCCACGTCGACTCAATCTGAACCTTTTTCCCTTAATCAGTAAGTGTGCGACGGTCAGTTTCTTGCACCTACTGTCCTCCATCAAGGCTTTAATAGTGGCCCCAAAGAAAAGAATCCTCTCCCCTTTGGTTTATGGCGCGTCCCCCTTTTTATCTCCCTATTTCGCCGTTTTACCTCCCCTCCTTCTCCCTTTTCTACCCTCCCTTTTTCTCTCATATTCCCTCACCTTTTGCTCCCTCTTGCCTCCCCTTCTTCCCCCTTTTGCCTCCCCTCCTTCCTCTTTAATCTCCCCTCCTTTCTCTCTTTTACCTCCTTTTTTTCCCCCTTTCTTCTCTCTTCTTCCCTTTTCCTCCCCTCCTTCCCCTTCTTACCTCCCCTATTTCCCCTTTTACTTCCCCTCCTTCTCCCCTTTTTACCTCCCCTATTTCCCTCTTTTGCCCCCCCTCCTTCCTCCTTTTCCCTCCCTTTTTCCCCATTTTTCCTCCCCTCCTTCCAACTTTTCCTCCCCTTCTTCCAACTTTTACCTCCCTGCTTTCTCCTTTTTTACCTCCCCTCCTTCCCAGTTCTACCTCTCTTCTTTCTCCCCTTTTGCTTCCTCTCCTTTCTCCCCTTTTACTTCCCCTCTTCTCCCTTTTTACCTCCTTTCAACCCCCTTTTATCTCCCCTCTTTCTTCCTTTTACCTCACTTTCCTTCACACCTGAGAGTACCTGGAAAGAGGTGATTTTCGGGGGTTAAAGGTAAGGAATGGGCGGTCTCAGATCCTTCCCTTGACTCAGGCCCTTTTATAGGCTGGGAAAGGGACCGAAGGAGACATTCTTTTACTTCTCTTAGGCAATAAACTCTGGTATCCGTCAATTCTCTCTTTTTTTTATATCTTCCTTTCTTTTCCTTTTTTTTTTTTACTTTGATTTTGGTTCAGCTTTTTCGTCTCCAATTGTTTGTTTTTTCCGGGATGTTCGATTTTTTTTTGGGGGGGGGTTTAGTTTTCCTCTTTCATTTTCTATTTTCATTCGGTATATTCTATTCTTCTCTTTTCTCTTCTACATCTTTCCTTTTCTCTTTTATTTTCCTTTTGGTGTTTTACTCTTTTATTTTTCTATTTTCATTCGGTATATGTCTTTTCTTTCCTCTTTTACATCCTCCCTTCTTCTTCTCTTTTATTTTCCTTTTGGTTTAGTCCTCTCCTACTTTTTCCGGCATCTTTTATTATCTATTTTTTTACGTGCTTCCTTTTTTTCACTATTTTTCAAGTTTTGGTTCAGCCTTTTCATCTCTTCCTTTCTGTTTTATTCGGTATCTGTCTCTTATCTTTCGTTTACATCATTCATATTTTTCTCTTTCCGTTTTGAGTGTTCCTTCTCTTCTCTTCTTTCCTTTTTTTTTCCCGGCATCATTTATTCCTGCTTTGACATCCTCCCTTTTCTTCCTTTGATTGTGGTTCAGCCTTTTCTTTTTAAATTTTTTCTGGTATTTTCAACTCTCTATTTAACGTCCTTCCTTCTGTCTCCTTTTGTCCGCTTTGGTTCAGCTTTTTCTCTTCTTATATATATTTTTTCCGGTATTTTCTGTTCTATATTTTTCCTTTCTTTACTCTGTTTATTTCCTCTAGTTCAGCCTTTTCCTCACATATTTTCTATTTTCATTCGGCATTTTCTAGTTCCTCTCTTACATTTTCTCCTCCTTTCCCATTTCCTTTGTTTTGGTTCAGTCTTCTATTTTTCTGGTATCTTTTATTCTCTTTTTTTTTACTTCCTCCCTCCTTTTCTCGTTTTTTTCCCTTCATTTCGTTTCAACACTTTCTTTTATTTTCTGTTCTTGCGCCTTAACTTTCGGTATTCGCTAATTTCTCATATTTTTGCCTACTTCGTTTCTTATCTTCGTTTTTTTTTTCTGTTATACTGTCATAATATCGAAACTATTATTTTATACTCCTTCACAGTTTTCTCTTACAAGTTTTAATCACGTTAATTCCTTTTACTTTTTTTTCATCCTTCGTTTCTTTTGTTCTTTTTTACGTCTTTTCTTATCCAGCGGCAAAATATCCATCCTATTCCTCTATATTCCTTTACATTTTCCTATATAAGTAAATTTCAACTGTAATTCTACCTTTTTTTCTTTTTTTCATTCTTCGTCCTTGACTTCTTTTCTCCTCCATTGTATTCTAAACTGAGGCATAACCATCACTTTTTTTTCTCTCTCTCCCTCCTTCCTTTTATCCTCCCCCTCCTTCCCCTTCCTTCATTACACCATATTCGTGCATCTTTCTCCCTCTTTCGCCTCTCGATATACATTTTTTCCCGGTCTTCTTTTCGTCTCTATTCTCTCCCTCCTCCAATCGCCTCCTTCTGTCAGGGTTCCCCACTCACCTTTGTTCCCTCCCTCTCTCTTACCTTGACCTTCCTTTCTCTTCCTTTCCTTTATTCTCTTCTTTTCTTCCTCCCGCCTAACCTTGTCCCCTCCCTCTCATCCTCTCGATTTTTCTCTCCCTCTCCCTATCGCTCTCTCCCTCCAGCTCTCTCTCTCCCTTGTTCCCTCTCATCCTCCCCCTCTCTCCCTCACGACCGTCATCACCTCTCATGCCTCTCTCTCCCTCTTCCTATCGTTCTCTCCCTCACTGTATCTGTTTCCTCCTCCTCCCCACCCCCTCCCTCCTTCTCCTCCTCCTCTCCTCCTCTCTCCCTTCCTAACAAGTGTGTTCAATTAATTTTTTTACGCAGACGTTGATTCCTCGTTTTTTCGTTTGATTTTGTTGTTAGCTTTCTTTTTTTTTTCATCGGTTGTGTTTTTCTTTATCAATAGCACAATGTTGATTCTTCTTTTATTTCGTAGGCTTATTTATTTGGTTGCTAGTTTTCTTTTAGTAGTAGAGGAAGCCGTTCGTCATTGTTTTTTTTCATCACTAATGTTTCACTACTAACGTTTCCCCCAATCAGTATCACATAACGTTGATTCTTTTTTTTTTTTGTAAACATATTTTTTGTTAGTTTTTTTTTTTATTAGTACAGGACGTCGTTTTTCAATACCTTTTTTTTCACCACCAACGTTTCTCCACTAACGTTTTCCCCAATCAATACCACAAAACGTTGATTTCTCTTTATTTCGTAACTTTACTTTTTGGTGACTAGTTTTCTTTCTTATGCTCATCCCTTCGTCGTTCCCTCTGTCCTTCACTTCCTCCTCTTCCACTTTTTCTCTTCCATCATAATCTTTTTTTTTACTTCAACCTTTTTGCCACAACCATTTTCCGTTTTATAACCACAAAGCGTTGATTCCTCTTTCTTCATAACCTTTCACTCCTACTATTTTTTTTTCCTTTCGGTACTGTATTCCGTTCGTCAATCCCTTTTTTTTCAGCACAAACAAAAAAAAAGCACATATACATTTTTGTTCGGTGTACGCAGTTGAAGCGCCGTGCCTTGTAGTCTTGTGTAATGACTTTCAGCTTGGTAATTAATGAGATTCACAATTTTTTTTCAAGCATCATTGCAAGCTGATTATTTGATATTATGCAAAGGCTCTTTACCGTTTGGTTGACGAAAGTATTTCCGTAATTTGCTTTGCGATATATTTTTTTCATATTTCTTGCTTGCTCCACCAATTCCTAGTTTGATTATTACTGCCTTTTGTTAATTGTCTTGTTGTTGTTATTATTATTATTATTATTATTATTATTATTATTATTATTATTATTATTATTATTATTATTATTATTATTATTGTTATTGTTATTATTATTATTATTATTATTATTATTATTATTATTATTATTATTATTATTATTATTATTATTATTATTATTATTATTATTATTATTATTATTATTATTATTATTATTATTATTATTATTATTATTATTATTATTATTATTATTATTATTGTTGTATTCTTCCGTTTTATTTTCTATACCAGTACAACAACAATAACAACAAAACTGCTACAAAACAACCCCAATAAGAAAAGCAATAAGAAAACAACAGAAATTAGAACATCATTAGCATCAACAACAACAACAACAACAACAACAACCACCCCTCCTCGTCCTCCTCTTCCTCCACTACTACTACTACTACAACTACTACCACCTCCACCACCACCACCACCGCTACCACTACCACCACCACCACCACTACAACAGCCCACCCCCCACCACCACTAGCCCCCGTGATCATATCCAGCATTCAGCGTGGCGGTCCCGCAATCGATTCAGCAGGCACGTAATTTGTTCACGGGGAAACCTAATACACTGGGGATATTCTACCTGGCGCGGGTGATTCATGCCGCCCGTTACTAACCCGGAATGATGACAGGGCGGCGCGGCCTCCTCTGAATAAGGCAGAGCAGAGACGGGCAATGGCGAGGCGAGGCGCGGAGCAAGGTGCGGATCATTTATCGGATGATTCTAAAGGTTATTCTTACGCTGGGTCGATGCTCACCTCCCCCGACGCGGAGGTGTGGCGGCGTGGACACTGCCGGCCAACAGGAGCGATGTAACGGATGGCAGTGGGCGAGGCGTGATGCGAGACTGTGTGTGTGTGTGTGTGTGTGTGTGTGTGTGTGTGCCTAGGGATTACCATGATTGGGTGTTCGGGAATGATGCATAAATGTAATGATAATGTTAATAATGATAACAATGATATTAATAATGTGGGTAAGTCTAGTATTTGTATTAGTATTTGTTTGTATTATCAGCAGCAGCAGCATTTTTATTATTATTACTACTATTATTGTTTTTTTGTTGTTATTAGTGTTGTTGTCGTCATAATTGGTATTGCTCCTTTGTTATGAGCGCTGTGTACTTCGTTACTTATGCCAATCGTCCGGAAAGTAAGCGTGTTTTCGACCTTTCCCCGCAAAATACATCAGTGTTTATATTTGTAGACATTCTATATATTGTTCTAAGTAACTACTAGGAAAATAAGAAACAGACATCCCTTCTCCCGTCCCTCCCTGAAAAAAATCATCATATCAGTATTTCTCCGTTTTGACTTTAACTGTTTGGTATTATAAATTCGAACATGGAAAACGGAGAACGATCGCATATCCCCCCAAACAAAGGAACAGTATAAACCAGCGCTAAAAAAAATCATCCCCAAACTCATTCTTCCTCCCCCGCGACACTCTCATCCACAAAAGAAGAGGGACATTTTTTCGCTTTTTCCTCGAGGACATTGATTTCAACTTATCGATCCAGAGTGAGAGTGGGTGAGCTCGTCCCTTCCCCCTCAGGCCACCAGGGACTCGACCTCACCTGGAAATCTAAACACACCTGCCTGCCTCACGCGCCTTACCTGCCTCGCCTGACTCACCTGCCTTGCAATAACACTTTCCTGTAATCCTCTCCTCCTCCTCCTCCTTTTACCCGGACACCTTTCTTTCGTCTGCCTTCTGATGTGTCTTTGATTCACACACTTTGCTGCTTCTTCTTTCGTTCCATGTCATTTAATTTCTTACGTCCTCCTCTACCTCCTCCTCTTTTTATTCTTGTTCTTTCGTCCTCCTCCCTATCTTCTTCCTTGATCCTCTTTCCTCCTCCTCCTCCTCTTCTTTATTTTTTTTCCATCCTCCTTCTCCTCGTCCGCTTCGATCTCTTCTTCCCTTTTCTCGTCTCCTTCGTTGTCCTTGCATTCCTTCTTTCCCCTCCTTCTCTTCCCTTTTGTCTTCCATCCTCTTCCTCGTCCTTGCTTCTTCCCGTTTTCATCACTTCATCTTTTTCGTCCTTCTCCTCTTTTTTTCTTATTCTCATCCCTTCGTCATTTTCGCTGTCCTTCACTTCCTCCTCTTCCACTTTTTCTCTTCAATCATTCTCCTTATCTTCTTCCTTATTCTCGTCCCAGTCCTGTCTTCGCCCTCCTCACACTCCTCTTCCGCTCCCTCCTCATCTTCTTCCTTCTGTAACTTCTCCTATCAGTGTTTGAGGAATCCACCGCAATTTTGTTCCGCTTTTCTCTCTCTCCGTCTCTTTCCTCCTCATCATTCCCCGGCTCTTCCTCTACAAGTCCCGCCTAACCTTCATTACATTCGCCTCCACTCATTTTGCCTCATTTTCCCCGAGTTTCAACAACCCTCGACCATCAAAACTTGCAAACTGGAATAGCACCCGAAGTTGCCAGGGACCCGGAAGACGGAAATTAATCCTAACGTGAGAGTGGCGAATATTTTCAGGTTTCTCGGAATGTGAAGAATCTGAAAACGCATTGTTACGTTTTTTTTTTTGGCTTGTTTGCTTGAGAAGAAGGAGGAGGAGGAGGAGCAGAAGCAGGAGCAGGAGCAGAAGCAGGAGCAGGAGGAGGAGGCATACAAAATGAGATGAAAAGTGACTGAAAGAGAGGGAGAGAGTGGAATCGAGCAAGAGAGAGAGAGAGAGAGAGAGAGAGAGAGAGAGAGAGAAAATAAGTGTTGGCGAGAGATAAAAGTAAGAGAACTGAGAGAGTAAATATCACGTCCTATCTAAAAGCGATCTTATGAATTGGATGATCGTATAAAAAGGCTAAAAGACGATACTTAAAACGAAGCCTTGCCAAAGGAAACGTAGAGAATATAAATAATAAAACAAGTTGATGAAAAAAGGCAGAATAAATTGTAAAAAAGAATTAACTTCCTCAGTGATATAAAAGAGAATGGTAAAAATATATGAATGAATGAAAGAGAAAAACAGCAGTAAAGACAGTCATTCGTCCATTAATAATACAAACAGGAAGTCGAGCAAATGAACTGAAGAGAGACTGGTAAAGGAAACAGAATGAATGGAATGGAAACCTCAAAATTATGATCCTTAGTCCGTTAATAATAAAAGAAAGTGACGAGCTATCAACAAACACAAATAGTAAATAAACATAACAGTAATAATAAAACAAGAAACACAGAAAATTTAAATGAAGAAAGAATGGGAAAGGTAAATGAATGAATAAATGCTGAAAACCATTAAATCTTTAGTCCATTTTTAAAAGAAAGTGCCGGGCTATCGCTGAACCTATATATAATTCACGGACAACAGCAAAAACAAACAAAAATGGATCTAGAGCGCAAGAAAATTAAAAGAAACGCAACGGTAAAACAATGGACAAGAGACGAAAAAAAACGCAATCTTTAGTTCCTACGTAAAAGAAATTGCCGGGCTATCGCTGAACCTATATATAATTCACGGACAACAGCAAAAACAAACAAAATTGGAACTAGAGTGCAGGAAAATTAAAAGAAACGCAACGGTAAACCAATGGACAAGAGACGAAAAAAACCCGCAATCTTTAGTTCCTACGTAAAAGAAATTGCCGGGCTATCGCTGAACCTTTATATAATTCACAGACAACAGCAAAAACAGACAAAATTGGAACTAGAGGGCAGGAAAATTAAAAGAAACGCAACGGTAAAACAATGGACAGGAGACGAAAAAAAAAAACACACAATCTTTTGTCCTTACGTAAAAGAAATTGCTGGACTGTCACCAAACGCATAAGTAATTAACACACAAGCCGAGAAAAAGGAAAATAAGAAACAGAGCAAGTGGAAAAGAACGGAGACAGTGGAAAAGATAAAGCAAATAAAAACGACAACAGCAAAGAAAAAAAAAGGAAAGTGCCGGACTATCACAAAACGCATAAATAACAAACAAACAGCAGCAAAAAGCGAAACCGGAACCAGAGCAAAAGGAAAACGAAACAAAACAAAAAGAGGGGAAAGGAAAATAAAAAAAGAACCTCTCCCGAGCACGCACGGCATAAAAACGACGTGAAAACAAGAGGGAAGAAATCACCGCAAATCACTATACTTCACCATCCATCATTTTCCCATCAGGGCGCCGAGAGAGAGAGAGAAGAGAGGGCGAGACATAGAAAAAAACAGATAGGGGAGGAGAGGCGGTGGCCGAATTGTCAACATGCGGGTGTTCTGACTCCGTGTACCGAGGTTCGAGTCCCACCGAAACACGCAGATTTTTCTAACCATCGTTGAGTGACAAGATTACCCACATGCTGCTCAAATCTTCAATCAACTCTAACTTCATCGACTTTCGGCCGGGGACAGCATGGGTCACGTATGAGTCATATACCACGGCAGTCACTATAAACAAAATTCACCTGCGCCACTAACGGGCTGGGTTCGTCAAAGTGACCCCTCAAGAAAGCCTACCAGCACTTTAGACAGCACCTAAGAAAACGCAGACAGACAGACATACTGATAGACAGAAAGACATATACTTAGACCAATAGACAAGTACAGGTTGAGAAGAGATGAACAGAATGGGAAAAGAGGTAGGGAAGAGAGAAAGGGAGGAATAGGAAGATAAAATAGGTAGGAAGATAGGGAAACATAGGGAAATGAAGAGTAGAAGAAAATAAAAGGAAGAAAGAAAGGAAAGGAAAGGCTGAGAAGAAATTAAAAGAATGGGAAAAGAGGTAGGAAAGAGAGAAAGGGAGGAGTAGGAAGGTAAAATAGGTAGGTTGATGGGGAGACATAGGTAAAATGAAGAGTAGAAGAAAAGAAAAGAAAGAAAGAAAGGGAAAGAACGGTTTAGGGATAGGTAGAGGGGAGGAAAGACAGGAAAGAGTGGGAGGGAGAGACAGAAAGAGAGAACAGGAGAGTATAAGAGGGAGGGACGGAGGAGAGTAGGATGCTTCAGTCATGTTTTATTCCACAGGATGGACAGCGTCTCGACAACAGTAGTATGGACAGCGTCGTTACCGGGGATGCACAGCGCTCGAGTCCGTCATAAAAGGTCGATCGCGGCGCCGTGTTGCTTTACGGAGATCCATAAAAGAATGATTCAAGAGATAGGACGCTAAAAGAGGGAGAGGGAGGGAGGGAGGAAAGGGAGAGAGGGAGGGAGAAAAAGAAGGATAGAGATAGGGATAGATAGGCAGAGGGAGAAAGATTGATAGTTACACACAAACATCCACAAATATTTAGATAGATAGATAGATAGAGATAGGTGGATCGACAGACAGATAGATAGATAGATAGATGGATAGAAAGATTAAAATAAACTTAGGAAATAGAGAAAAACCGTAACATGTAAGGCTAACCAATAAGAAAATAAGAAAAATCCAATAACACACACACACACACACACACACACACACACACACACACACACACACACACACACACACACACACACACACACACACACACACACACACACACACACACACACACATATATACACACACACACACACACACACACACACACACACACACACACACACACACCTTAAACACCATCACCGGTAAGCACACACCCGCACTGCCCATCCTCAGGTCTTCCGTCGAAACTTCCGATTTTTCTCAGCCAAAGCAAATTGGGTGAAGATCTTTCCGTACGCCCCCCCGGAAAAGGTCTTCGAAACGTCAGACACACACGGCCTGTCTGTCTTTACCTAATACATATTTTAAGGCTTTCTGCAGCCCTGAATGATTTAACACTCGGACCCTCCCCTGTCTGTCTTTTTCACTCTTTCTCTCCCTCTTGTTCACTTCCTCTCTCAAGCTCGTTCTCACCCTCTCAAATTCGTTCTCGCCCTCTCAATCTCGTTCTCACCCTCTCAATCTCGTTCTCACCCTCTCAGTCTCGTTCTCACCCTCTCAATCTCGTTCTCAACCTCTCAATCTCGTTCTCGCCCTCTCAATCTCGTTCTTACCCTCTCAGTCTCGTTCTCACCCTCTCAATCTCGTTCTCACCCTCTCAATCTCGTTCTCGCCCTCTCAATCTCGTTCTTACCCTCTCAATCTCGTTCTCACCCTCTCAATCTCGTTCTCGCCCTCTCAATCTCGTTCTTACCCTCTCAATCTCGTTCTCACCCTCTCAATCTCGTTCTTACCCTCTCAATCTCGTTCTCACCCTCTCAGTCTCGTTCTTACCCTCTCAATCTCGTTCTCACCCTCTCAATCTCGTTCTCACCCTCTCAATCTCGTTCTTACCCTCTCAATCTCTCGCCCTCTCAATCTCGTTCTCTCACCCTCTCAATCTCGTTCTCACCCTCTCAATCTCGTTCTCACCCTCTCAATCTCGTTCTCACCCTCTCAATCTCGTTCTCACCCTCTCAATCTCGTTCTTACCCTCTCAATCTCGTTCTTACCCTCTCAATCTCGTTCTCGCCCTCTCAATCTCGTTCTCGCCCTCTCAATCTCGTTCTCACCCTCTCAATCTCGTTCTCACCCTCTCAATCTCGTTCTCACCCTCTCAATCTCGTTCTTACCCTCTCAATCTCGTTCTTACCCTCTCAATCTCGTTCTCACCCTCTCAATCTCGTTCTTACCCTCTCAATCTCGTTCTCGCCCTCTGACTCTCGTTCTTACCCTCTCAATCTCGTTCTTACCCTCTCAATCTCGTTCTCACCCTCTCAATCTCGTTCTCACCCTCTCAATCTCGTTCTCACCCTCTCAATCTCGTTCTCGCCCTCTCAATCTCGTTCTTACCCTCTCAATCTCGTTCTTACCCTCTCAATCTCGTTCTCGCCCTCTCAATCTCGTTCTCACCCTCTCAATCTCGTTCTCGCCCTCTCAATCTCGTTCTTACCCTCTCAATCTCGTTCTTACCCTCTCAATCTCGTTCTTACCCTCTCAATTTCGTTCTCACCCTCTCAATCTCGTTCTCACCCTCTCAATCTCGTTCTTACCCTCTCAATCTCGTTCTTACCCTCTTAATCTCGTTCTTACCCTCTCAATCTCGTTCTTACCCTCTCAATCTCGTTCTCGCCCTCTCAATCTCGTTCTTACCCTCTCAATCTCGTTCTCACCCTCTCATTCTCGTTCTTACCCTCTCAATCTCGTTCTTACCCTCTCAATCTCGTTCTTACCCTCTCAATCTCGTTCTCGCCCTCTCAATCTCGTTCTTACCCTCTCAATCTCGTTCTTACCCTCTCAATCTCGTTCTTACCCTCTCAATCTCGTTCTTACCCTCTCAATCTCGTTCTCGCCCTCTCAATCTCGTTCTTACCCTCTCAATCTCGTTCTCACCCTCTCAGTCTCGTTCTTACCCTCTCAATCTCGTTCTTACCCTCTCAATCTCGTTCTTACCCTCTCAATCTCGTTCTCGCCTTCTCAATCTCGTTCTTACCCTCTCAATCTCGTTCTCACCCTCTCAGTCTCGTTCTTACCCTCTCAATCTCGTTCTCACCCTCTCAATCTCGTTCTCGCCCTCTCAATCTCGTTCTTACCCTCTCAATTTCGTTCGCACCGTCTCAATCTCGTTCTCGCCCTCTCAATCTCGTTCTGACCCTCTCAATCTCGTTCTCACCCTCTCAATCTCGTTCTTACCCTCTCAATCTCGTTCTCACCCTCTCTGTCTCGTTCTTACCCTCTCAATCTCGTTCTCACCCTCTCAATCTCGTTCTCACCCTCTCAATCTCGTTCTTACCCTCTCAATCTCGTTCTCGCCCTCTCAATCTCGTTCTCACCCTCTCAATCTCGTTCTCACCCTCTCAATCTCGTTCTCACCCTCTCAATCTCGTTCTCACCCTCTCAATCTCGTTCTCACCCTCTCAATCTCGTTCTTACCCTCTCAATCTCGTTCTTACCCTCTCAATCTCGTTCTCGCCCTCTCAATCTCGTTCTCGCCCTCTCAATCTCGTTCTCACCCTCTCAATCTCGTTCTCACCCTCTCAATCTCGTTCTCACCCTCTCAATCTCGTTCTGTCCCTCTCAATCTCGTTCTTACCCTCTCAATCTCGTTCTCACCCTCTCAATCTCGTTCTTACCCTCTCAATCTCGTTCTCGCCCTCTGACTCTCGTTCTTACCCTCTCAATCTCGTTCTTACCCTCTCAATCTCGTTCTCACCCTCTCAATCTCGTTCTCACCCTCTCAATCTCGTTCTCACCCTCTCAGTCTCGTTCTCGCCCTCTCAATCTCGTTCTTACCCTCTCAATCTCGTTCTTACTCTCTCCATCTCGTTCTCGCCCTCTCAATCTCGTTCTCACCCTCTCAATCTCGTTCTCGCCCTCTCAATCTCGTTCTTACCCTCTCAATCTCGTTCTTACCCTCTCAATCTCGTTCTTACCCTCTCAATCTCGTTCTCACCCTCTCAATCTCGTTCTCACCCTCTCAATCTCGTTCTTACCCTCTCAATCTCGTTCTTACCCTCTCAATCTCGTTCTTACCCTCTCAATCTCGTTCTTACCCTCTCAATCTCGTTCTCGCCCTCTCAATCTCGTTCTTACCCTCTCAATCTCGTTCTCACCCTCTCAATCTCGTTCTTACCCTCTCAATCTCGTTCTTACCCTCTCAATCTCGTTCTTACCCTCTCAATCTCGTTCTCGCCCTCTCAATCTCGTTCTCACCCTCTCAATCTAGTTCTTACCCTCTCAATCTCGTTCTTACCCTCTCAATCTCGTTCTTACCCTCTCAATCTCGTTCTTACCCTCTCAATCTCGTTCTTACCCTCTCAATCTCGTTCTCGCCCTCTCAATCTCGTTCTTACCCTCTCAATCTCGTTCTCACCCTCTCACTCTCGTTCTGACCCTCTCAATCTCGTTCTTACCCTCTCAATCTCGTTCTTACCCTCTCAATCTCGTTCTTACCCTCTCAATCTCGTTCTCGCCTTCTCAATCTCGTTCTTACCCTCTCAATCTCGTTCTCACCCTCTCAGTCTCGTTCTTACCCTCTCAATCTCGTTCTCACCCTCTCAATCTCGTTCTCACCCTCTCAATCTCGTTCTCGCCCTCTCAATCTCGTTCTCACCCTCTCAATCCTCGTTCTCACCCTCTCAGTCTCGTTCTCACCCTCTCAATCTCGTTCTCACCCTCTCAATCTCGTTCTCGCCTTCTCAATCTCGTTCTTACCCTCTCAATCTCGTTCTCACCCTCTCAATCTCGTTCTCACCCTCTCAATCTCGTTCTCACCCTCTCAATCTCGTTCTAACCCTCAATCTCGTTCTCTCTCAATCTCGTTCTTACCCTCTCAATCTCGTTCTTACCCTCTCAATCTCGTTCTCACCCTCTCAATCTCGTTCTTACCCTCACAATCGTTCTTCAATCTCGTTCTTACCCTCTCAATCTCGTTCTTACCCTCTCAATCTCGTTCTCACCCTCTCAATCTCGTTCTCGCCCTCTCTATCTCGTTCTTACCCTCTCAATCTCGTTCTTATCCTCTCAATCTCGTTCTCACCCTCTCAATCTCGTTCTCACCCTCTCAATCTCGTTCTCACCCTCTCAATCTCGTTCTCACCCTCTCAATCTCGTTTTTACCCTCACAATTTCGTTCTTACCATCTCAATCTCGTTCTTACCCTCTCAATCTCGTTCTTATCCTCTCAATCTCGTTCTCACCCTCTCAGTCTCGTTCTCACCCTCTCAATCTCGTTCTCACCCTCTCAATCTCGTTCTCACCCTCTCAATCTCGTTCTCGCCCTCTCAATCTTGTTCTTACCTTCTCAATCTCGTTCTCACCCTCTCAATCTCGTTCTCGCCCTCTCAATCTCGTTCTTACCCTCTCAATCTCGTTCTCACCCTCTCAATCTCGTTCTTACCCTCTCAATCTCGTTCTCGCCCTCTCAATCTCGTTCTCACCCTCTCAATCTCGTTCTCACCCTCTCAATCTCGTTCTTACCCTCTCAATCTCGTTCTCACCCTCTCAGTCTCGTTCTTACCCTCTCAATCTTGTTCTTACCCTCTCAATCTCGTTCTCGCCCTCTCACTCTCGTTCTTACCCTCTCAATCTCGTTCTTACCCTCTCAATCTCGTTCTCACCCTCTCAATCTCGTTCTTACCCTCTCTGTCTCGTTCTTTCTCTCGTTCTCTTTCTCTCGTTCACTCTTGTTGTTTATCGTTCTGTCTCTCGTTCTGTCTCCCGTTGTGTCTCTTGTCTCTCTCTCTCTCTCTCTCTCTCTCTCTCTCTCTCTCTCTCTCTCTCTCTCTCTCTCTCTCTCTCTCTCTCTCTCTCTCTCTCTCTCTCTCTCTCTCTCTCTCTCTCTCTCTCTCTCTCTCTCTCTCTCTCTCTCTCTCTCTCTCTCTCTCTCTCTCTCTCTCTCTCTCTCTCTCTCTCTCTCTCTCTCTCTCTCTCTCTCTCTCTCTCTCTCTCTCTCTCTCTCTCTCTCTCTCTCTCTCTCTCTCTCTCTCTCTCTCTCTCTCTCTCTCTCTCTCGCTCTCTCTCTCTCTCTCTCTCTCTCTCTCTCTCTCTCTCTCTCTCTCTCTCTCTCTCTCTCTCTCTCTCTCTCTCTCTCTCTCTCTCTCTCTCTCTCTCTCTCTCCGGTGTTGACTTGGGCTTAAGTTGTTGCAGAGAATTTAATTTAGTTTCGTTTTAAAGGTGGAATTGGATTTAGCGCAATGGAGTTAACCTTTATGGGTAGCGAGAGGGATCAGAGAGGCAGGGGTGAGTGGCTCTTCCTCCTCCTCCTCCACTTCTCCTCCTCCTCTTTGTCTAGTTATCGTCCTCCCCCTTCCCCCTGCCTCCATCGCCGCCTCCGTCTCTTCACAGCCAGATCTTATTTACGAGAGAGAGTGAGAGAGAGAGAGAGAGAGAGAGAGTGAGTGTGTGAGTGTGAGTGTGTGTGTGTGTGTGTGTGTAAAAAGGTATTACATGAAAACTAGCTCACGCATTACTTTTTTTGGGTCACTCTCATTGACCTGGTGGCCTCATCCTACTTACCTGGCTAATTGTACCTCCATTAAGGGCAGGTAACGAGCGGCGGACTCACTCACTCACTCATTCGCTCGCCTGTCCGCTCTTTGTGTTGATGTAAAGCCTGTTTCGTCCTTTTCTTTGTGTGTGTGTGTGTGTGTGTGTGTGTGTGTGTGTGTGTGTGTGTGTGTGTGTGTGTTGAAAGTTTACGTAATCGTTGATGCCCGGCGTAAGGAATCTCTTCAATCGTTTTCCTTTTCCTTTGCTTGTGTTTGTGTGTAAAGCAACGTTGAATCGAATTAGTGTTGTTGTTACGATGCGTTTTTTTATGGTTTTGTTTGGTTTCGTATTTTTTTGTGGTGTTTGCTTGTTATTTAGTGGAAGGAGTGATTTTATTCGTTGTATTCAGTGATGTTTAAATAGAATTGGAGTTTTTTCATATAGGCTAGGTTGTATTGTAATCCTTCGTATATTATCCTAAGAGTTTTGGGGTAAACAAGGGCCATAAAATCGATAAAAAAAAATCTAGAAATTGAGAAATGAGTGAATCAGGTAAGGGAACCAAGGGAGGAACATGGATTAGAGGTAAGCAGTGGGAAGCGAAGAAGCAAACTACATAAAGAGAAGCAAATTAAAGCAGGAAGGTCGGGAATTAATAAAAATGGGATGAGAAAGTGTAGGGAAGAAGATAAAGAGAATGGAGCTAGAAAATAATAAAAAGCTATAAAAGGAAAGGCATGTAAGAAGGAAAGGAATGAGCTATTGATTGAGTAAATGAAAGAGAGAAGGACTAACGAAACGAGAAAACGAAGAAAGGCAGTTCGTGATAAAGATACAGCAAGGAAAGAAAGAATGAATGAAAAGAAGGAATGAAGAAGAACCACTAGGAGACGAAGAAGGAAAGGAAAGAAGGAAATTAATTTACTGAATAAAGACATATAGAAGAGGAGGAAATAACGAAAAGAAGAAAGGAAAAAGTTCATGAAAAAGAAAGACATGCATGAGCAAAAGAAATATGGAAGAAGGGAAGGAAGGCAGAAATTCACGAAAAAGAGGCATGTATGAATGAAGAAAGAAGGAAAACATGGAAGAAAGAAGTTTATGAAAAAGACATGTAGCGAGGGAAGAAAGAAGAAAGGAAAGAAGGTAGAAGAAACGAAGGCAAAGAGAAGACAGGAAAAGGAGAGCAGGCTAGGAGGAGGCCGCATCGTCGTAGCTCTGCCCCAAACGACCATACATTCTCCGGGGTCTTAATGAGGCGTGGGAAGCGAAGTTGTAGTCTGAGTGTGCTTCGCAGCGCCACGCAGAACGCTTCCTCGGCCCGGCATTGTGCGCTCTTGTTATGGCTCAGGAAGAATATGCCAATAATTAAGTGTGACATCCTATTAGCTGGAACGGCTGATAGATTTTTGTTCGTTATTGATGTTGTTGTTAGTGATCCTTTGCTGATAGTGTGATGTGTTATGTGCGTTTTATTGTATGTAGAAGTTGTTTTGTTGTTGTTTTTGTTGTTGCTTGCTGATGCGGTTTTCGAATTCCTTTTTTATGTATTTGTTATCATCATCATTATTATTATTATTACTATTATTGTTATTGTAGTAGTAGTAGTAGCAGTAGTAGTAGTAGTAGTAGTAGCAGTAGTAGAAGTAGTAGTAGTAGCAGTAGTAGTAGCAGTAGTAGTAGTAGTAGTAGTAGTAGTAGTGGTAGTGGTAATCGTAATAGTAGCAGTGGTGGAAGTAGTAGTAGTAGTAGTAGTAGTAGTAGTAGTAGCAGCAGCAGCAGTAGTATTATTAGTAGTAGTAGTGGTAGTGGTAATCGTAATAGTAGTAGTAATAGTAGTAGTAGTGGTAGTAGTAGTAGTAGTAGTGGTAGTGGTAATCGTGATAGTAGTAGTAGTAGTAGTAGTAGTAGTAGTAGTAGTAGTAGCAGCATCTTTATTATCTTGTCTGGCATCTCATTTTTACTCCTTATCCTCACAAATCTCCCCTCACACTTCTTCCAATCTTTGTCCTCATCCCCCTCTTTTTCCTTCGTCCTCCTTCCTCTCCTGCTCTTCCTCCTCTTTTTTCACATCGTATTTTTCGTTTTTTTTTTCTTTTTACGTTTATCTTTCACTGAATAATGATCATGTATTCTTTTTCATTTATCATTATTGTTTACCTGCATCATTTCTCTTTTTCTTCTTTTTCTTTTTCTTCTCTTTCTTCTTCCTTCTCTAAGAAAAAGAAGAAGAATGGTCAAGAAAGGAGAGAAAGCTACACAAGTTTCCGCCTCATTCCCTGCAGAGCGTCAGGCATTGCTTGAGGTGTGAGTGCATTCCCTCCTCCTCCTCCTTCTCCTCCTCCTCTTCCTCATCTTCCTCTTCTTCCCCCACCACCTCCTTCTCCCTCTCGTCTACAATGCACATCTTCTGTTAAATAATTCAATCTCACTTTTCATAACTTTCATAGAATCTCAGTTGTCGCAATGGTTGTTCAGAGCGAGGCATCCCTGTTTTTTTTTTTTATCATTATTGTTTCCTTTTTTGTGTCCTTGAGCTGTTTCTGTTGTAAAAAAAAAAGTGCCATACAGTGCGGATAGGGTCAGGTGGGATTAGGCTTATAGGAGCTGTTCGGTATAGGCCTACTTTTTTATTTCCGATCCTTATGTTATTATATTGTTATGTTAATCGTGACACCTTCCTCACTTTTTTCTTTCCCTTATTTTTCTTGTTCTCGTTGTAGTTGTTGTTGTTGTTGTTGTTGTTGTTGTTGTTGTTGTTGTTGTTGTTGTTCTATTTCATCTTCGTCTTCATCTTCGTTTTCGTCTTCGTCTTCTTCATCTTCTTCTTCGTCATCTTATTATTCTCATTATTATTATTATTATTATTATTATTATTATTATTATTATTATTATTATTATTATTATTATTATTATTATTATTATTATTATCACCATCATCACCATCATTAATTAGAGCGTTCGTCAGACGCCTCCACACGATGAAATTTAATTATGCCTTAAAAACTTGACGTACCAACAAGACGCGTTATTTTGCAAAACTACACGAAAAGTTTCCTCTAATCAGCTCTCCTCGAGGCTTTCTTTCATCTGAACGCTCAAATTTCATAGCAAGATTTAACGGCTTGAATTTACTAGTAGTAGGAATTTACTCCTCCTATTCATCCTTTATTTTCCTATTTCCCTTATTTTCTTTATTTCCGTTTCTTATTTGGTGTTCCTTCTATGTCACAACGGTTTGAATTTGCTTGTCCTCCTCCTATTCATCCTTTTATTCCCTATTTCCCTTATTTTCCTTATTTCTATTTCTTATTTGGTGTTCTTTCTTATGTCAAAACGGCTTGAATTTGCTTGTCCTCCTTCTATTCATCCTTTCATTCCCTATTTCTCTTATTTTCTTTATTTCTGTTTCTTATTTTATGTTCTTTCTTATGTCACAACTGCTTGAATTTGCTTGTCCTCCTCCTCATCTCCTTTTTTTTTCTTGCCTCTTGTTTGTTGTTCTCTCTATGCTCCAATTTTCGCCTTATGGTCATCTTCATATACGCCCTTCTACCTCCTCGCTGCTCATGATCTTCTCTTCCTTCTCTTCCTAGTCCTCCTCCTCCTCATCCTGCTCCTCTTTCTCGCTCTCTTTTTATCCTTTTATTTCGTTATTTCCCTCTTGATTATTTTCTATGCCTTGTTTGGTGTTCTTCTTATGTTTCTCTTTTTGTTTTATGGTCACTTTCGCAGGCATTATTATCTGTCTCCTTTTTGCCCTTCCTCTTCTCTCCTCCTGCTCATCTTCCTCCTCCTTTCCTCTTCATCGTCCTATTCCTCAACGATGCCCTCGCCACGTCCTCATCTCCCTCATCCTGACTCTCCTCTTTCTTGGGCTCCATTTTCTTTACTTGTCCTTCTTTTCTTCTTTAAGTATTTCCCTTCTTTTCTCTATTTTTTATTCGGTTGTCTTTTTATGTTCACAATTTTGCTTAATGGCCATTTTCATAAACATCCTTATCTAACTTATCTTCTCTTCCTTCCCGTGCTACTAAACCTCCTTCTTCTCCACTTCGTCTCTCCCCTCTTCATCGTGCTACACCTCAACGTTGAGTGATTGAGGGAAAGGAAGGAAAGAGCGAAGGACTAACGGAACGAGAAAACAAAGAAAGGCAGTTCATGGTAAAGACACATAGCAAGGAAATTAAGAATGAATGAAAAGAAGGAATGAAGATGGTTACGTCCACACTCTCCACCTACTTTCCCTCCACTTTCTCCTTTACCACTTACTTTTGTATCTTACTTTCCTCACTTTCTCCCAAAAATAGTCGTACTCCCTCATTCGCTGTCATCGCCCACATCTACTTTTTTTCTCGCTCTCACTCTTCTCTTACTCCACTTTACCTCTTTTTTTATCTCACTTTCCTCACTTTCTTCCTCGATGTAGTTAAGCTCATTTTCTCCTCCTCCTCCTCCTCCTCCCGACGCTGCCAAATACGGAGTGAATTGAATAAAACAGAAAACTCATTACTTAATTAAATTCATCCGGTCATTTTCTTCACACACGTTCCGTCATTCGCTAATTTACGCAGCGAGATTGATAGATAGATAGATAGAGAGAGAGAGAGAGAGAGAGAGAGAGAGAGAGAGAGAGAGAGAGAGAGAGAGAGAGAGAATGGAAAGGCTAGAAGACCAATAAAAGAGGAGAGCAAACGCGAAAGAAGAGGGAAAGGTGAAGGACGAGAAGTGAATATAAAGAATTAGCGAGGAGAGAAAAAAGATATTTAAGTTGAACGTAATTTGTCGTTAGTTCCCAACATGGAGAAGAAGGAGGAGGAGCAAAAGGAGCATGAGGAAGAAGAAGAGGAGGAGGAGGAGGAGGAGGAGGAGGAGGAGGAGGAAGAAGAAAAAGATGATAAAGAAAATGAAAAAGAAGAAGAAGAAGAAAATGAAGAAGAAGAAGAAGAAAGAGGAAAAGGAGAAGGAGGAGAAAGAGAACGAGGGAGAGGAGGAGGAGGAGGAGGAGGAGGAGGAGAAAGAAAATGAGAGAGAGGTGGAGGGAAGGAGTGATAAGAAATATATGAACAAAAGAGGAAAGAATGAGAGTACGAGAAAAATCTTATTAGACAAATATGAACAGAGAATTCCTCTTTCCTATCTCCTCCTCTTCCTCCTCACCCTCATCCTCCTCCTTCTCTTCCTCCTCCTCATTCAGCACTGAGCCCCACTTACGTTCCAGCTTCCCCCAATCCTCTACTTAGCGTTTCCAATATTTCGCATTTCTCCTAATACTCCCTTGTTCTTTCTCTTCCGCCAGTTGGTTAGCAGAGTATTTTGACGTGGTTTCTTTTTACCGCTAGTGCATTACATTGGCGGATCTTTAAAACGGTATCAAACATCAATCTCTTTTCCGACCACTTACACGTTTTCCTCCCTCTATCTCTTTTCCGACCACTTAAACGCTTTCCCCCCTCAATCTCTTTCCTGACCACTCACACGCTCTCCCCCTCCATCTCTGAGCTTGTTAATTCAAATGGGAGTGATAACATTGATCAAAATTCGTTAATATTCCAATGTCATTCCGGAAATAAGTTGGTGATGCAGCGATTAGGTATTATGTAGCCGTTCTGACCGTGTTGTTAGATCAAATATGAGCGATAACACTGAATAAAAGTTGCTAATATTACAGCGTGTCCCGGGATTAGGTTGTTGAAGTATTGAAGTATTATGTCGCCGCTAATTTACTCTACCGTTGTCTGTTTGCCTCCTACGTTATTAGCCACTTCATTATTGTATTTACCCATCTGTCGATCCCTTGCATCAAATCACTTAGGAACGTAGACCTACATGTCCGATTCTTCTTATCTTTCCTCTCCCTTTGCTGACGTTTCCCCTCTTGTCCTGTCCTAGTCCTCTTCCTCCTCCTCCTCTTCGTCGTCCTCTTCTTCCTGCTCCTCTTCGTCATCATCTTCTCCCTCCTCCTCGTCGTCACCGTTCTGTTCTTTCTCTTCCTCGTCGTCATCATCCTCTTCTTCTTTCCCATATCGTCGTCATTTCTTATGCTGGGAGCGAGGAAGCGTATGAAAACTATCACTACCATCTCCACCACCACCACCACCACCATAATAACCACCACAACCTCCACTAGAATCACAACCCATACCACCACAATCACAACCTCTTCCACCACTTTCCCCTGCCATCCTCTGCCTCCTAAGAAAAACAAGAGCAAGGCCTCGCTCCCACGGCACCCAGCGCCCCGCGGCC
This sequence comes from Eriocheir sinensis, assembly GCF_024679095.1. NCBI lineage: Eukaryota > Metazoa > Arthropoda > Malacostraca > Decapoda > Varunidae > Eriocheir > Eriocheir sinensis. Next base: position 2,615,627 of record NC_066526.1, on the reverse strand, counting down.
TACGAAGCCAAATAACGACAGTTCCCAGTGTTGATACATCGACCTGCGGAGGAAGGGAGGAAGGGAGCAGATGGGAGAGGAAGGGAAACAGATGAAAGGAGGAGAGACAGTAAAGAGAGGAGAAGGAGATGGAAGGATATAGTAAACGAGGAAGAGGAGGAGGAGGAGAAAGAGAGAGAGGTAGAGGAAAAGGAGGAGGAAACAAGTGATAAGAAATATGTGAGAAAGGAGGAGAGAATGAGAGAAAGAGAAATTATTAAGGGAAAGAGATGAAAGGAGGAGAGACAGTAAAGAGAGGAAAATGAGATGGAAGGATATAATAAAAGAGGAAGAGGAGGAGAAGGAGAAAGAGGAAGAAGTAGAGGTAAAGGACGAAGGAGGGAGGGGAGACACTAACAAAGGAAAGTAAGAAGGAGGAAGACAGTAAAAAAGGAGGAAAAGATGAAGGGAGAAGAAAGTGAAAGAAGGAAACAAGATGAAAGAAGATAGAAAAGGAGAAAAATAGAATATAGTACGAAGAGGAAAAAATGGAAAAAGACAAAAAAAAGGGAAAAATAGCAGTTAAAAAAATGGAAGAGTGAGGATTCGCTACCTATTGACTTACTTTATAGGAAATGGAAAAAAGGCAAATAATGGAAGTTAATGAAGTTTAAAAAGGAAAGTAAGTAAAAGACGCTAAGGAATCACTGGAAGCATGTACAGAAAAATAAGAGAAGATCAGTTGAGGAAACCGAAGGAGATGTAATAAAGAAGAGATAAAACAATGAGAAAGAAAATAAAGGTTGAAATGAAAAGTGAAAAATATTACACAGAGGAATCGCTAGAAACATAGAGAAAAATATTGTAATTAAATATTCAGAAGGTAAGCAAAGGATAAACATTAATGAGGAATTGGCTGGACGTTGACGTGAAAATAAATAAATGAAAAAATAAAGAAGGAGAGAAAAAGCAGAAAAATAAACAAAAAGCACGAAAGGAAAGGTTAGAAAGAGAAGTAAAGGACAGAGTGTGAAGGTCAGGCACGAAAGATTCACAAAGTTGGCGTTGACGTTACAAAAGGTGAGAAAAATAAAATATCAAAAAAGGAAAAGAAAAACAAAAAGTAAGAGATCATCGACGAAATATATACTAAAAAGGAAATACCTGTCCTTGACGCGTGAATAAAACAAAAAGATGAAAAATGGGACCGAAGCGCAGAACAAAAAGGGGAGAGAAAGTTGAAAATGGGGTGTGACGGTGAACTGAACAGTCTCCCGTTGGCCGTGTATCACAAAGAAGGGTACTGAAGAATGCAACTCATTTCCACTTCTCTTTCTCATTTCTTTCTGCTGATACACATGCAATGAGAGAGAGAGAGAGAATGCCCTGAGGAAAGAATAACAAGAGAAAGAGAAAAAGAAAAAGGAACAGGAAAAAGAAAAGGAGAGAGAGAGAGAGAGAGAGAGAGAGAGAGTCAATGCCTGAAGGAAAGAATAAGAGGAAGAGAAGGAGGAGGAAGAGGGAGTGAGGAAGCAACAGGAGGGAGAAAAGAAGAAAACGAAGGTGCAGTAAGAAGAGGGTGAAGGAGGAACAAGAAAGAAGTGTAGAGTACAAGCATACATTATCCAGGGGGAGTCATGAATACACAATGCAGAAGAAACAAAAGTAACGGTGCGCCATTGTGTGTTTTGGAACGACCGACAGAGAAAAGGTTGGGCAAGACATACGCCTCTGGTTGAAATATTAATCGAGGGATGAAAAACTCAGCGCTGTAGAGAAGCAGGTAAATAAGGTTGTAAAGGAAGAGAAGACATTGTACATACATGAACTGAAAAATAAATAAACACGATATTTAAAGCTTCTGAAGAGCATTGACTGGGTGAGGTGAAAAACCAACACAAGAAAAAAGAAGAAAAAAAGAAAGTTGGAAAGAATTACTGAGTCGGAAATGCAAGATAACCATATATTACAATGGCAAAAAGTCTCACAGATGTACAGCGTTTATGAAGAACTCCTTAAAGCGGGGATCCACGCTATTAGAGAAATGAAGAGCATTAAGAAACAACACGGAAGAGGAACAAGTGCTGCATGTTTTAGCGGAAAGACAACAACGTTTTGCAGAGGAAAAAAACTACTACTTCCGAGGTAGAAAGACAAAGAGAGAGAATGACAGAATATACAAGAGAGTTCATGAAAGTAGATAAAAAGCAGACATGAATAATAAATCGTGCGCATATTTGAATTAAAGGCGATGAAGCAGAAAGAGATTTAGATTTTTAACCCTCTGGAACACGATTATTACGAGAAGGAAATGAGATGGAAAGAAAGTTAAAAAAAATGGTAACAGAGGAAGATCACGAATAGTAGTAAATCATGAAGTATATTTCAGCTAAAAGACACAAGAACAGGAAGTGATGTAGATAAGAAAGATCAGATAAAAGTGAGAAAATAAGAACGGGTAAAAGGACAATAAAAACATAATACAATGCTACAAAGATAAAAAGCAAACAAAGTAATGTAAATATTCACTCCGAGTAACAGTAACCAGCATCGGAAGAAAACAACAGAGAGAGAAAAAAACGATATACAGGAAAACACAGAGAAAAGAAGAAAAACCTGAAGACTAAGAAAAATCACGATGAACCGATCCTGATTCATATTGGAACACGAGGAAAATACATGCTGAAGAGATTTATATTCACTTATTTAACACTTTCAGCAAATCACATGCACGAGAAGGAAGAGAAAAGTGGAAAAGATTAAGGAAAGAAATCGTGAGACGGTACGACGTGATGAATATTGGAACGCAGAGGTGAAAAAAGAGATTTGTATTTACTATTTTAAAGGATGAAAAATAAAGAATAAGAGTAAGGCATAAAAAATAAGGTAATAGAAAAATATATAATAGAGAAAAATAAGAATAATAAATCATTGAAATCCACAAGGAATAATATATCATGATTCATATATGGGAACACAAACCAAACATTATAAACACAGACTTCTTTTAGGAGCACAATAGCATCAACTTGAGAGATAGAAGGAGAAAAGGAGAGAGAAAAAATAAAGTCACAGTGAGCGCCGATAGCATATGTATAACTCTTATGAACAAAATAATTTCAGCCTAAGCGATGGAAAGAGAAAGGGAGACATAAAAATATAAAAAGTTCGGACCATCACCATTTTGAGTTAGGCCAGACGGTGATTAAGCCTCTAAGTCTCCCGAGGCCGTCCATGGGCTTGGCTTTATGATGTGTACTTGCCATGATTTCCCGGGAGGGGGCGCCGCTCCCTCGTCATGACGCGCTCCTCCTCCCCTCACCTGCCGGCAGCGACCGACAGGTGAAGTGGCGGCGACGGAGGCGCGGAGAATTACGAGGCCTGCTTCCTTGTGTTATGGTGTGTGTGTGTGTGTGTGTGTGTGTGTGTGTGTGTGTGTGTGTGTGTGTGTGTGTGTGTGTGTGTGTTTGGTAATTCATGCTTTAGTGTTGGTCTTTTTTTATTATTGCTGTTTTTGTCTATAATGTAACTGTTGTTGATGAAAAAGAAGAAAAAACAAAAGAATAAAGGAGGAAAAAAGAGGAAAAGAAAGAAAAAGAAGAAAAGAAAAAGAAGAAGAAGAAGGAGAAGAAGAAGAAGTAAGTAAGAAAAAGAAACAATAAGTGAGAAAGAAAAGAAAGCTCACTAGTTTCTGCCTCATTCCCTCCAGACCGTCAGGCATTGCTTAAGGCGTGAGTGTTCCGCCCGCCACTCTCCTCCCTCTTTCCTCTTCCTTCTCTCCTTCCTTCTTTCCCTCCCTTCCTCCCTCCCGCCTCCCCTTACTCCTCCTTGTCCTCCTCCTTCTGCTGCTGCTTTTGTCTGTAATGTAACTGTTGTTGTTGTTGATGAAAAAGAAGGAAAAGCAAAAGAATAAAGGAGGAAAAAAGAGGAAAAGAACGAAGAAGAAGAAGAAGAAGAAGAAGAAGAAGAAGAAGAAGAAGAAGAAAGTTAGAAGAAGAACAATAAGTGAGTGCTGCTGGTGCTCTACAATGCACATCCTCCATTACAAAATTCAATTTTGCTTTTCATCACGTTTATAGAATCTACCTTTTCACAGCACTGCCCAACATTTCCAGTCCCTCACGGATGCCCAGCAAGTGTTTTAATTTGCGGGTCTATAATCTTGACGTCAGTGGTGGGTAAGATTCTCGAGGTGATCACTGGAGACAAACTTATGTTTCTAAAAGATAACAACATCCTCAATACCAAGATCGGTTTCAGGTATAATTTATACCCACCCATTTTAAATTTGCCAGTGACACAAAAGTTTATGGAATTTATCTCTCCTCCCGACGGCGGAATCATCCAGAAAATGACTTCGAACGGATTATTCATTAGTTTGAAAAGTGGCAAATGTCCTTCAACCTCAAGAAGTGTCAAGCCTTACACGCCGGTCCAGTAACACTCGCCAACATGCGTGGGGAGTCACTTCACGTCGTAGTAGGAATGAGATTTTGAGGTCACTATGAACAGTGGCCTGAGATACATAAAGCACTGCGAACAGGCTGTCAGTCTGCAAAAAAATTAATATCATGATCGGGTTCATAACGAGGGGTTTCGAGTATAAGACACCGGGAGGAATGTTGTCCTTCCATACCTCACTGGTGAGATCTCACCTATAATACGCAGTGCAGTTCTGACCCCTTAATTTTAGGAAGACCATATTCGAGAGAATATAACGGCGCACAATCAGAGTGAGACCAACCTATGAAGAAAGACTTTAGCTACTCAACCTCTAATTTAGGAAAGAGAAAACTCGGGGGAGGATTTGATAGAGGTCTTCAAATTTCGAAAAAGTCCAGTATTATCGATCACTCCAAGCTTTTTTGCATTCCAAATTAACCCGAGAGATAGATACAACTTGCCAACAATTCATATGAGGCGATGCAGTAGAGATCGACAAGAGGCATTTCTCGAACAGAGCATCCGCCACTGGAACATCCCTCCTGCAGTAGTTAATAGGAAAACTATCGACTCATTCAACAATCACAATGATCGTTACTCTGTTGTGTCAGGAAGGAACTGAGCGTAACCGCCCGTACATACAACTAGGCTTTAATCCGTTCCGCACGTCACTGAAGCGGCAGACGAATTGATTCCTGCACTAAATTAGACAGGAACAGGCTTTGTGTTACCTGGTCTTCCATGCTTCTATGTTTCCTCCATACATACATCATGAATGGGAGACCTCTGCAAGCGATGCAGGAGGAAAAGGATCTTGGAGTCACTATCAGCAGTGACCTGAAACACGCGAATCACTGTAAAAAAGCATACAACAAGGCCAACATTATGCTCGGGTTCATAGCGAGGAACTTCGAGTGTAAAACACCAGACGTTATGCTATCCTTGTATAATTCCATGGTAAGACCGCACCTCGAGTATGCAGTGCAGTTCTGGTCTCCCAATTACAGAAAGGACATTGCTCTACTGGAAAGATGATTCCAACCTTCAGGGCTCAACCGTACGGGGAACGACTCAAGCGACTCAATCTCTTTACATTGAAGAAAAGACGCCTACGAGGGGATATGATTCAAGTCTTCAAGTATCTAAAAAAGTTCAATAACGTCGATTACTCCGAATTCTTTGAACTGCAAACCAACTGAAGAACTAGAAATAACGGTTTACCCATTCAGTCGAGTCGATGTAACACAGACATTGGAAGGAGTTTCTTTTCAAACCGAGTCATCCGCCACTGGAACAATCTTCCCTCAGAAGTAGTAAATGCGAATACCATCAACTCCTTCAAATATAGAATCGACCGTCATTTCGCTGCGTCGGGATTGAACTGAATAACGAGGGGCTTCCATTTGCTCCTCAATATCGAGGTGCTTTCATCTGCTCACCAAGCCCCAAGTGGCGGTCGAGCAGATTAAATCACCCAAGCGGGCGACCTCGTAATGAGCCAATAGGCTTTCTGTTGCCTGCATTTCCATGTTTCCATGTTTCCTCCTCCTTCTCCTTTTCCTCCTCCTCCTCCTCCTCCATCTCCTCTTCCTCCTCCTCCTCCTCCTCCTCCTCCTCCTCCTCCTCCTCTTCCTCCTCCTCCTAAATCTCCTCCTTTTCCTCCTCCTCCTCCTCCTCCTCCTCCTCCTCCTCCTCCTCCTCCTCCTCCTCCTCCTCCTCCTCCTCCTCCTCCTCCTCCTCCTCCTCCTCCTCCTCCTCCTCCTCCTCCTCTTCCTCCTCTTCCTCCTCCTCCTCTTTATTCTCCTCCCTATCCTCCTCCTCCTCCTCCTCCTCCTCCTCCTCCTCCTCCTCCTCCTCCTCCTCCTTCTCCTCCTCTTCCTCCTACTCCTCGCATCGTTGTTGCGCCTCATTATCTTAATCACTCATGGCCCCACAGCCTCGCCGCCGCACAGCCTCCTAACGCACGCACCAACCCGCCGCGATGCTTCCTGGTTATCGAGTTTCATGTAGGAAAAAGATGTCTCATTAGTTCTTTTTAATAATATACGACGGTTGTGAGAATAAAGCATTTTGAAATATATATAATCGTGTTTTCAAGCACATTATTTTTTTTCAAAGGTATATCATGGTAATGAGAAAATAATTAAAATATGTTGTTATGAACCAATAAAATAAAATAATCCGTTGTTTTCATGCATATCATCACTTTGTTAATAAACTAAAGCCTTTGGCAGCAAAATATTCCGCTGTTCGAATAAAATTTGAAAGTTTTGATTTTTCAGAATATTGATTAACCCGTGAAAATATTGAAAAAATAAAATTATAGAATCGTTGTGAGCATTCATAAAACATTTCTGATTTGTGTTGATAATCTTTGGTGAAAAAATTAAAATATACAAAAGCCATGACTTGCCTGAAAATAATAAAAAAATAATCAAGGAAACACTTTTAAGTATTATGAAAAATATATTGTCACAAGAAAATATAGAAAGTGATAACGGTGACCCGCGCGACAAGGCTTTCCAATATTAACCTTCCTCTCAACCCACCTGACCTACCTGTATTCCCCTTCACCCCGCTTCTTCCTACCTATTCCCCTCCTTCCCTATCTCTGTCTCACCTAACAAACGATCCCTCCCCACTCCCATCTCTCTACCCTGCCTCCCCACCCCTGTCTTCCCCTCACTCTTTATAATCCTGCCCCATCCCACCTTTCATACCCCATCCCCATCTCTCTTCATCTACTACAGTAACTACACACTCCTTCCCCACCTTTCCTTCCCCACTACATTTTCCTCCCCACTCCGCCCCCCTTCCTCACTATATCATACCCCCCTACTATTTCCCCTTTCCCCACTACACAGTCCCTCCCCTTCCTGTCTTCCCTTAACCTACTACACATTGCCTCCTCAACCCCGCTTTCTCACACCCTCTACCATACCACCCCACCATTTATTTTCTTCCCCTACTATACGATTCTACCCCACTCTTTTCCCCCCTCACCCACTACGCATTGCCTCCCTAGCTCCTCTTTCCCTCACCCTATTTCCTTCCCCTACTATACCATACCACTACATTCTTTCTCCCTGTCAACCACTATATCAACCCTCCCTCCCCCATGCCTTCTCCTACCCCACTACAGATTTTCTCTCCTACCCCGTCTTCCCCTACCCACTATACGTTCCATACCACCCCTCCTTGTCTCCCTACCACACACACACTCAAATACTACACACACCCTCCATTAGTCTCCGTACCTAAGCCTTACCTGTACGAGCACCTGTCCACTGCCTAAGCCTCGCCTTCCACCTGCGTCTCACCTTATTGTCCCATAGGTGTGTATAATAGATAGGGTAAGGTTGTGGAAGTGTCGCTGAGGAAGTATGAGACGTGGGGAAGGTTATTTTATTGTGGCTCTGTAGAGGACGGGATGCCTTGTGGCGTGTGTTGTGTGGAGTTTGTTGTGTTTTGTGGCTATTTTATCATATTTTAGTTCTTTCCATGTTATGTCTGATGAAGGACGGAACGAATTGATAAAGTTTGGAGTGGATAAAGTGGAGTTCGTTAGTTTTTTGTGCTTATTTATATTTTTTTTGTCTTTTTTCATGTTTTGTTTGTGAAAGGAGGAAGCGTATTGATAAAGTATATATGATTTAAGGTATATATTTTTTTCTTAAGGTATCTATCAACACCTCTACCACCCTCTTTAACATGATCACCTGTTATTATCTACCATTATCATCATCGCCACCACTGTCCATTACCACCACCACCACCACCACCATCATTACTTTCACCACCACCACTTTCGTCACCACCATCACCATCACCACAAACATCAATCACTGTCACTACTATCACTACCATTAACACCAACACCACTTCAGTCACTACCATCATGCACCCTTACATCACACACCAACATCACCACCGCCTCAAGCACTCACCATCACCACCATCACCTTGCACCATTACTACCACATCCACTTCAAGCAACATCATCACCACCCTTCCAACACTATCATCTTCATCACCACCACTACCAACATCGCTAACAACAACAACAGTTACATCAACAACAACAGCAGCAACAGCTATCTCGCTCCCGGCTGTCTCTAATAATTATGCAAAGTTATCTTCAATATTAACATTCCTTCCCCTCGTCCCGCCTGCTTAATGCGCGCTATCCCGACACGTTGTTTACAGCCTCATTTAATGCCCCGTCCCTTCACGTGTTTTGGCGTTGCTTTACTGTTCTGTGCGTCCTCCGTTTCTGGCCGTCTGTTTGCTAGGTTGTGTTTTTTGTTTTCTGTTATTTCATTCGTCTAAAGTATCGTATCAATAATAAGTTCAGGGTACTCTCTATTTTGTTTTCCATATATTAAGTTATTATGTCGTTTTTGATTTTGCGCATCTTTCGTTCCTTCGTTTTTTTTATTTATTTGATTCATCCAAAGTATCGTAACTCTAATAACTTAATACTATTCTTTATTTTGTTATCCGTTTATTTACCATGTGCTTTATTGATGCCTTAGTTTTGTATATCATTCGTTTTTCTCATCGTTTATTTGTTTGTTTGTTTTATTCGATTCGTCCAAAGAGTTGTAGTAATAATAATAATTTAGAGCTGTTTTTTTTATTGTTTTAATTTTGTATATCCTTAGTTTTTTTTTTTTTTTGGATTCGCCTAAAGTGTCGTAATAATATATAATAATTTTTGTACTGTTCTTTTTATTGGCATTAACTTAGTTGGTGTTTTTTTGTTGTTTTTATTTTTTTCATCCTTCGTTTATCTTATCTTTTATTTCATTAGCCGATTCGCCCATTCTCGTAACATCACTTCAGACTCTTCTTTATTTTCTTATTTATATTTACTTGTGTTCTTTTTTCTTTAGCTGGTGCAACGCTTTTAATAACTTCAGGATGTTTGCGATATTTTTTTGTCACTGCTGTTTTTCTTTTCTTTTTGTTCTGCGTCGGAAACCGGAAACTTAAAGCTTCAAAAAATACAAAAGCTCGTTGATTATATTTTTTTCTGACAGACTTTTCAAGGCGAGTTAATGCATCTGAAACGTTTTACTTATTTTTTTCTTATTTTTTCCATTGGCTATTTTCAGTTTTACGTTCTTTTTTATACACTTTCTTTTGTTTTCATTCCGGGAAATTTAATCACATTTTTTCACTTTTCTTTTCCCTTCCTGACTTCATTCCTCTCTCGACTTACAAACTTTTCTCTCCGGGCAATATAAGTCTTCTTTATGTTTATTTTCCTCGCAACTTTCTCTTCCTTCCAAGTCTTATTATTAGTTTTCTACACTCGCATTCTCTCTCCCAAACCCAACAAGAGTATATTCATAAGGTCAAAAAATAAACAAATATGCAAAGTATTTCATTGTTCCTTTCTTCTTTTTCTTATTTAATTTTGTATTACTTTTGTATCATATTTTTGCCTGGTATTGATTTATAAGACTCCTATGCGACACTTTTTTCTTCTCATCTTCTTTAGAAATTGGAAAAATAACTGCATTTTCGTTTCATTTTCTTTTTTTTAATTTGTTTCTTTTTTTTTCATCATTTCTTTGGTGTTCATTTTAACCGTTCCCATGAGATACTTTATTTTTCTCATGTTTTCTTTTAACAGATGGAAAACTCTGTATTTTTCTTTTATTTTTCTTGCTTTTTTTTTGTTTCTGTTCCTTTTTCCATCATATTTTTTTAACCGTATTCTAAAGTTCTTGTGAGGTACTTTTTTTTTTCTCGCGTGCTTTTAGAAATTGGAAAAACTCTGTATTTTCCTATATTTTTCTTCTTTTTCCTTATTTTTTTGTTCTTTTTCCATCATATTTTTTTAACCGTATTCTAAAGTTCTTGTGAGGTACTTTTTCTTTCTCGTGTGGTTTTAGAAATTGGAAAAACTTTGTATTTTCCCATATTTTTCTTCTTTTTCTTTAATTTTGTGTTTCTTTTTACAATCATCTTTTTGCGTGGTATTAATTTTACCTTATCATGTTCCTGTAAGGTAATTCTTATCTCGTTTGCCCTTAAAAACTGGAAAAAAGCTTTATATTTTCCTTTTATGATTTCCTGGTATTTTAGTTTTAGTTTTCTTCTTTTCCTCTCATTTTGTGTTTCTTTTTCAATCGTCTTTTTGCCGTATTATAATGATCCTGCGAGGTACTTTTTTTTCCTCGTATGCTTTTAAAAACTGAAAAAGCTCTTTATATTTTTCTTTTATTTTTCTCGGCGGGTTCACGTTCTCCCTCCCGCGGGCGCCAATCAGCTGACTTTTATTTCTCTATCAATTTCTGGGCCCGTTGAAGACGCCTCGGGGAAATTATACCATCAGCTGCCCCTTAATGGCCCGCGTGACCTCCGAAAATAAATATTAGCTAATCAATACGTCGGATTTTATTGCTTGGAAAAGAATACGCGAGAGGGAACGGGCTTATAGTGATGTAGAAGTTAGGAATAGTATTGATGCAAGTAGTACAATAGTCTGTTCACGGAGCCTGTTCATCTGGCGCCTAGGCAGCGTTTGTTACGGCTCCTGTGATTGGCTGCACCCCTCCCTCACTCAATTGCCATTCATGTCCGCCGTGACGCTACACACTTGTATTTTCTTCGTCATAGCTCGTCTCTTATTCACGACAGACCACTTTAGTTGGTACCGTTGGACTCAGCAGTAATTGTGCAACTCAGTTATATTTATCTAAACTCGATAAAATAAAACATAAAGGAAATGTGATGAGTTGAAGTCAAAAGACAGCTCCGAAATGTTATTACACGGTTTACTTATCATCGCTTTTCTCAGCAGTCATTGAAACAGGGTTGAAATAAATGATTTCATCTCATAGAGCAAAGTCTCCTGAACGCTATAGAGCGATCAGATTATAGATAAAACGTGACATGAGCATAACACAGAACGGTTTCTAAGGATGTGTACAGCGACGACGCATGACTGCCCGCTGCCTGGTCCCTGGTCGGCCGCGGCTTGTGGAGCAGGTTAGGCTATTTTTCGTCTCCTTATTGCTTTCGCTGCATTCATCGTCAACAAACGAAAACCAACACACACACACACACACACATATATATATATATATATATATATATATATATATATATATATATATATATATATATATATATATATATATATATATATATATATATATATATATATATATATATATATATATATATATATATATATATATATATATATATATATATATTGTGTGTGTGTGTGTGTTTCGGGCACTCATCAGTAATTTTTTTTATTGTAGTTGGGATAATGCATAAGGGTTTTCGTTTGTTGACGATGAATGCAGCGAAAGAAGTGCTTTTCTTATTCCAATTTACAACTAAGTAATCTATTCTTCGTTCCTTATATTTTCTAGTCATTTCTTTTTATTAACATCTATGCTCGTCTTTATGGTGCTTTTCTTGTTGCAATTTATAACTAACTAATCTATTCTTCGTTCCTTATATTTTCCAGGTATTTCTTTTTATTAACTTGTATGTTTGTCTTTTTTTGCATTTTTTATTCCAATCTATAACTAACTAAAGTATTCTTCGTTCCTTATATTATCCAAGTATGTTTTTTTATTAACTTGTATGCTTGTCTTTTTGTGGTTTTCTTATTCCAATCTATAACTAATTAATCTATTCTGCGCTCCTTATTTTTCTATTTACTTCTTTTCATTAACTTCTATGCTTGTCTTTTTGGTGCTGTTCTTATTTCAATATATAACTAACTAATCTATTTTTCTTTCCTTATATTTTCTAGTTATTTCTTTTCATTAACTTGTATGCTTGTCTTTTTGGTACTTTTCTTATTCCAATCTATAACTAACTAATCTATCCTTTGTTCCTTTTATTTTCTAGTTATTTCTTTTATTAACTTGTATGCTTGTCTTTTTGGTGCTTTTCTTATTCCAATTTATAACTAACTAAACTATTCTTCTTTTGTTATTTTTATATTTACTTCTTTTCATTAACTTCTATGCTCGTCTTTTCAGTATTTTCCTTATTCTAATCTATATCTAACTAATCTATCCTTCGTTCTTTTTATTTTCTAGTTATTTTTTTATTAACTTATATGCCTGTCTTTTTGGTGCTATTCTTATTCCAATCTATAACTAACTAATCTATTCTTCATTCCTTATTTTCGAGGTATTTCTTTCATTAACTTCTATGCCTGTCTTTTTAGTGCTTCTCTTATTCCAATCTATAACTAACTAATCAATTTTCATTTCCTTACATTTTTCTAGTTATTTCTTTTTATTAACTTCTTTGCTCGTCTTTTTGGTGCTTCTCTTATTTCAATCTATAACTCACTAATCTATTCTTTCCTTATTTTTTCCAGATATTCTTTTTTTATTAATTCGTATGCTCGTCTTTTGGGTACTTTTCTTATTCTAATTTATAACTAACTAATCTATTCCTCGTTCTTTATTTTCTAGTTATTTCTTTTCATTAACTTCTATGCCTGTCTTTTTTGGTACTTTTCTTATTCCAATTTATAACTTACCAATCTATTCCTCGTTCTTTATTTTCTTGTTATTTCTTTTCATGAACTTCTATGCCTGTCTTTTTTGGTAATTTTCTTATTCCAATTTATAACTAACTAATCTATTTTTCTTTCTCTATATTTTCTAATTATTTCTTTTCATTAACTTCTATGCTTGTATTTTTTGGTTCTTTTCTTATTCCAGTCAATAACTAACTAATGTATCCTTCGTTCCTTATTATTCTAGTTATTTCTTTTCATTAACTTGTATGCTTGTCTTTTTTAGTGCTTTTCTTATTTCAATTTATAAGTAACTGATCTATTGTTTGTTCCATATTTTCGAGGTATTTCTTTTATTAATTTCTATGCCTTTCTTTTTTAGTGCTGTTCTTATTCCAATTTATAACTAACTTATCTATTCTTCTTTCATTATTTTTTCTAGTTATTTCTTTTTATTAACTTCTATGCTCATTTTTTTTTTGGTACTTTTCTAATTCCAATCTATAACTAACTAATCTATTTCTCTTTTCTTATATTTTCCTTGTTAGTTCTTTTTATTAGATTCTATGTTTTTCTTTTTGGTGCTTCTCTTATTCCAGTCTATAACTAACTAATATATTCTTTCCTTATTTTTGAAGATACTTCTTTTTATTAATTCGTATGCTCGTCTTTTGGGTAGTTTTCTTATTCCAATCAATAACTAACTAATCTATTCTTTTCTTATATTTTCTAGTTATTTCTTTTCATTAACTTCTATGCTCGTCTTTTTGTGTTCTTTTCTTATTCCAATTTATAACTAATCTATTCCTTGTTCCTTATATTTTCTAGCTATTCTTCTCTCCATATTTTTCTATTTACTTCTTTTCATTAACTTCTATGCTCGTTTTTTAGTAGTACTTTTCTTATTCCAATCTATAACTAACTAATCTATCCTTTGTTCCTTTTATTTTCTAGTTATTTCTTTTATTAACTTGTATGCTTGTCTTTTTGGTGCTTTTCTTATTCCAATTTATAACTAACTAATCTATTCTTCTTTCGTTATTTTTATATTTACTTCTTTTCATTAACTTCTATGCTCGTCTTTTCAGTACTTTCCTTATTCCAATCTATAACTAACTAATCTATCCTTCGTTCTTTTTATTTTCTAGTTATTTTTTTATTAACTTGTATGCCCGTCTTTTTGGTGCTATTCTTATTCCAATCTATAACTAACTAATCTATTCTTCGTTCCTTATTTTCGAGGTATTTCTTTCATTAACTTCTATGCCTGTCTTTTTTAGTGCTTCTCTTATTCCAATCTATAACTAACTAATCAATTTTTATTTCCTTACATTTTTCTAGTTATTTCTTTTTATAAACTTCTATGCTCGTCTTTTTGGTGCTTCTCTTATTCCAATCTATAACTAACTAATCTATTCTTTCCTTATTTTTTCCAGATATTTGTTTTTTATTAATTCGTATGCTCGTCTTTTGGGTACTTTTCTTATTCCAATAAATAAATAACTAATCTCTTCCTCGTTCTTTATTTTCTAGTTATTTCTTTTCATTAACTTCTATGCCTGTCTTTTTTGGTACTTTTCTTATTCCAATTTATAACTTACCAATCTATTCCTCGTCCTTTATTTTATTGTTATTTCTTTTCATGAACTTCTATGCCTGTCTTTTTTGGTACTTTTCTTATTCCAATTTATAACTAACTAATCTACTTTTCTTTCTCTATATTTTCTAGTTATTTCTTTTCATTAACTTCTATGCTTGTCTTTTTTGGTTCTTTTCTTATTCCAGTGTATAACCAACTAATGTATCCTTCGTTCCTTATTTTTCTAGTTATTTCTTTTCATTAACTTGTTTGCTTGTCTTTTTTAGTGCTTTTCTTATTTCAATTTATAAGTAACTGATCTATTGTTCGTTCCATATTTTCGAGGTATTTCTTTTATTAATTTCTATGCCTTTCTTTTTTAGTGCTGTTCTTATTCCAATTTATAACTAACTTATCTATTCTTCTTTCCTTATTTTTCTAGTTATTTCTTTTTATTAACTTCTATGCTCATCTTTTTTGGTACTTTTCTTTTTCCAGTCTATAACTAACTAATCTATTTCTCTTTTCTTATATTTTTCTTTTTATTTATTTATATTAAATTCTATGTTTTTCTTTTTGGTGCTTCTCTTATTCCAATCTATAACTAACTAATCTATTCTTTCCTTATTTTTTCAGATACTTCTTTTTATTAATTCGTATGCTCGTCTTTTGGGTATTTTTCTTATTCCGATCAATAACTAACTAATCTATTATTTTCTTATATTTTCTAGTTAACTCTTTTCATTAACTTCTATGCTCGTCTTTTTGTGTTCTTTTCTTATTCCAATTTATAACTAATCTATTCCTTGTTCCTTATATTTTCTAGCTATTCTTCTTTCCATTTTTTTCTATTTACTTCTTTTCATTAACTTCTATGCTCGTTTTTTAGTACTTTCCTTATTGCAATCTATACCTAACTAACCTATTCTTCGTTCCTTATTTTTCTAGTTATTTTTTTATTAACCTCTATGCTCGTATTTTTTCTTATTCCAAATTATAACTAAGTAATCTATTTTCCTTTCCTTATTTTTCCAGGTATTTTTTTTTATTAACTTATATGCTTGTCTTTTTTGGTGCTTTTCTTATTCCAATTTGTAACTAACTAATCTATTCTTCTTTCCATATTATACTATTTACTTCTTTTCATTAATTTCTATGCTCGTCTTTTTGGTACTTTTCTTTATTCGAGTTTATTTTATTAACCTCTGTGCTCGTCTTTTTAGTGCTTTTCTTATTCCAATCAATAACTAACTTATCTATTCTTTCCTTATTTTTTCTAGTTATTTACTTTCATTAACTTCTATGATTGTCACCTTGGGTTTTTTTCTTATTCCAATTTATAACTATTTTATCTAGTCCTCCATCCTTATATTTTCTAGCTATTTCTTTTTACTAACTTGTCTGCTTGTCTTTTTTGGTGCTTTTCTTATTCCAATTTATAACTAACTAATCTATTCTTCTTTCCATATTTTTCTATATACTTCTTTTCATTAACTTCTATGCTCGTCTTTTTAGTACCTTCCTTATTCCTGTCTATAACTAAGTAATCTATCCTGCGTTTCTTTTATTTCCTAGTTATTTATTTTATTAACTTGTATGCTTGTCTTTTTGCTTATTTTCTCATTCCAATCTTTAACTAACTATTCTATTCTTTCCTTACTTATCCAGGTATTTCTTTTCATTAACTTCTATGCTCGGCTTTTTGGTACTTTTTTTGTTCCAATTTTAACTAAGTAATTTATTCCTCGCTCCTTATATTTTTCTTTTCTTTTTTGTGCTGTTCTTATTGCAATCTATAACTAACTAATCTATTTTGCATTCCTTATTTTTCCAGATATTTCTTTTTATAAACTTCTATGCCTGTCTTTTTGGTAAAATTCTTATTCCAATTTATAACTAACTAATCTATTTTTCTTTCCTAATACTTTCTGGTTATTTCTTTTAATTAACTTGTATGGTCGTCTTTTTGGTACTTTTCTCATTTCAATCTATAACAAATTAATCTATTTTTCTTTCCTTATTTTTTCTAGTTATTTCTTTTCACTAACTTCTATGCTCGTCTTTTTGGTATTTTTCTTATTTCAATCTATTACTAACTAATTTATTCTTTTTTCCTTATATTTTTCTAATTATTTATTTGTATTAACTGCTATGCTCTTCTTTTTGGTGCTGTTCTTATTCCAATCTATAACTAACTAATGAATTTTTTCCCTATTTTTCTAGTTATTTCTTTCATTAACTTCTATGCTCGTCTTTTGATATTTTTCTTATTCTAATCTATAACTGACTAATCTATTCTTTGTTAATTATATTTCTAGATATTTCTTTTATTAACCTCTGTGCTCGTCTTTTTATTGTTTTTCTTATTCCAATTTATAACTAACTAATCTTTTATTACTTCCTTATATTTTCTAGTTATTTCTTTTCATTAACTTTTATGCCTGTCTTTTTTAGTGTTTTTCTTATTCCAGTCTATAACTAACTAATCTATTTTTCTTTCCTTAAATTTTCTAGTTATTTCTTTTTAATAACTTGTGTACTCGTCTTTTGGGTACTTTTCTTATTCCAATTTATAACTAACTAATCTAATCTTTCCTTGTTGTTCTAGTTATTTTTATTTTATTTACCTGTATGCTGTTCTTTTTGGTGCTTTTCTTATTCCAATTTATAGCTAACTAAACTATTCTTTCCTTATTTTTCCAGGTATTTCTTTTTATTATTTCTATGCTCGTCTTTTTGGTGTTTTTCTTATTCCAATTTATAAGTAACTCATCTATTCTTCCCTTATTTTTCCAGGTATTTCTTTTTATTAACTTATATTCCTGTCTTTTTGGTAATCTGTTCTTCGTTCCTTAAATTTTCTAGTCATTTCTTTTTATTAATTTTTATGCCTGTCTTTTTGGTGCTGTTATTATTGTAATCTATAACTAACTAATCTATTCTTCGTTCCTTATATTTTCCAGGTATTTCTTTTTATTAACTTGTATGCTGTCTTTTTTGTGCTTTTTTTATTCCAATCTATAACAAACTAATCTATTCTGCGTTCCTTATTTTTCTAGTTTTTTTTTAACTTCTTTCAATTTTTCTTTCCTTATATTTTCTAGTTATTTCTTTTAATTAACTTCTATGCTTTTCTTTTTTGGTGCTTTTCTTATTCCAATTTATTAGTAACTAATCTATTCTTCTTTCCATATTTTTCTATTTACTTCTTTTTATTAACTTCTATGCTCGTCTTTTAGGTACTTTTCTTTATTCCAATCTGTAACTAACTAATATATCCTTCGTTCCTTATTTTTCTCGTTATTTATTTTCATTAACTTGTATGCTTGTCTTTTTTAGTGCTTTTCTTATTCTAATTTATAAGTAAATAATGTATTTTTCTTTCCTTATATTTTCTAGTTATTTCTTTTAATTAACTTCTATGCTTGTCTTTTTGGTGCTTTTCTTATTTTTCTATTTACTTCTTTTCATTAACTTCTATGCCCGTCTTTTTGGTACTTTTCTTATTCTAATCTATAACTAACTAATCTATTTTTCTTTCCTTATATTTTCTAGTTATTTCTTTTTTATTATCTTCTATGCTTCTCTTTTTGGTTCTTTTCTTATTCCAATCTATAACTCACTAATCTATTCCTCGTTCCTTATAATATTATCTAGTTATTTCTTTTCATCAACTTTTATGCTCGTCTTTTTGGTACTTTTCTTATTCCAATCTATAACTAACTAATCTATTCTTTCCTATTTTTCCAGGTATTTCTTTTTATTAACTTGTATGCTTGTATTTTTGGTACTTTTCTTATTCCAATCTATATCTAACTAATCTATTCTTCTTTCCTTATTTTTTTAGTTACCTCCTTTATTAACGTCTATGCCCGTCTTTTTGGTGCTTTTGTTATTCCAATCTATAACTAACTAATCTATTCTTCGTTCCTTATTTTTCTATTTATTTCTTTTCATTAACTTCTATGCTTGTCCTTTTTGTGCTTTTCCTATTCCAATTCATTAAATAACTAATCTGTTCTTCGTTCCTTATTTTCGAGGTATTTCTTTTATTACTTTCTATGCTTGTCTTTTTTGGTTCTTTGCTTATTCCTATCTATAAATAATTAATCTATTTTTTGCTCCTTATTTTTTTCTATTTACTTATTTTTATCATTTTGTTTGTTTGTCTTTTTTGGTGCTTTTCTTATTGCAGTCTATAACTAACTAATCTATTCTTCGTTCCTTACTTTTCTACTTATTTCTTTTTATTAAATTCTATGCCTGTCTTTTTTAGTGTTGTTTTTATTCCAATCTATAGCTAACTCATCTATTCTTCTTTCTTTATTTTTCTAGTTATTTCTTTTATTATCTTTTATGCTCGTCTTTTTGGTTCTTTTCTTATTCCTATTTATAACTAACTAATCTATTCTTCGTTCCTTATTTTTTTAGTTATTTCATTTCATTAACTTCTACGCTTGTCTTTTTGTGTGCTTTTCTTATTCCAATCTATAACTAACTTATCTATTCTGCATTCCTTTTTTTCTTCTTATTTCTTTCCATTAAATTATATCCCTGTCTTTTTTAGTGCTTTTCTTATTCCAATTTTTAACTAACTAATCTATTCTTCTTTCCTTATATTTCCAGGTATTTCTTTTTATTAACATCTATGCTCGTCTTTTTTGGTACTTCTCTTATTACAATCTAATGTATTTTTCTTTCCTTATATTTTTCTTGTTATTTCTTTTTATTAACTTGTATGCTTGTCTTTTTTTGTTTCTTTTCCTATTCCAATCTATAACTAACTAATTTATCCTTCGTTTCTTATTTTTCTAGTTATTTCTTTTCATTAACTTGTATGCTTGTCTTTTTTAGTGTTTTTTTATTCCAGTTTATAACCAACTAATCTATCCTTCGTTCTTTATTTTTCTAGTTATTTCTTTTCATTAGGTTATATACTTGTCTTTTTTAGTGTTTTTTTTTTATTCCAATTTATAAGTAACTAATCTATTCTTCGTTCCCTTTTTTCGAGGTATTTCTTTTATTAACTTGTATGCCTGTCTTTTTTAGTGCTTTTTTATTCCAATTTATATTCTAACTAATCTGTTCTTCTTTACTTATTTTTCCAGGTATTTCTTTTTATTAACTTCTATGCTCGTCTTTTTTGGTACTCTTCTTATTCCAATCTATAAGTAACTAATCTATTTTTCTTTCCTTATATTTTTCTAGTTATTTCTTTTTATTAACTTGTATGCTTGTCTTTTTAGGTGCTTTTCTTATTCCAATTTATTACTATCTAATCTATTCTTCTTTCCATATTTTTCTATTTACTTCTTTTCATTAACTTCTATGCTCGTCTTTTTTGGTACTTTTCCTATTACAATATATAAGTAACTAATCTATTTTTCTTTCCTTATATTTTCTAGTCATCTCTTTTTATTAACTTGATTTTATTAAGTATAAAAAGAAATAGCTAGAAAATATAAGGAACGAGGAATAGATTAGTTAGTTATAAATTGGAATAAGAAAAGAACCCCAAAAGGCAAGCATAGAAGTTAATGAAAAGAAATAACTAGAAAATATAGGGTAAGAATAGATTAGTTAGTTATAGATTGAAAATAAAGGAAAGTACCAAAAAAGACAAGCATAGAAGGTAATGGAAAGACATACTTAGAAATATAAGGAATGAATAGTTTAGTTAGTTATACATTGGAATAAAATAAATACCAAAAAGACCAGCATAGAAATTAATACAAATAAATAACTAGAAAAATAAGGAACGAAGGGTGGATTAGTTAGTTATAGATTGGAATAAGAAAAGATCCAAAAAAGACAAGCATAGAAGTTAATAAAAGAAATAACTGCAAAATATAAGGAACGAAGAATAGATTAGTTAGTTATAAATTGGAATAAGAAAAGCACTAAAAAGACGAGCACAGAGGTTAATATAAGAAATAACTAGAAAAATAAGGAACGAAGAATAGATTAGTTAGCAATAGATTGAAATAAGAACAGCACAAAAAGTGCCATAAGTTAATATTTTATTTCTTTTATTAATTCGTATGCTCGTCCTTTGGGTACTTTTCTTATTCCAATCTATAACTAAATAATCTATTTTTCTTTCCTTATATTTTCTAGTTATTTCTTTTTATTAACTTCTATGATCGTCTTTTTGGGTTCTTTTCTTATTCCAATTTATAAGCAACAAATCTATTCTTCATTCATTATATTTTCTTGCTTCTTCTTTTTATTAACTTGAATGCTTGTCATTTTTTGTGCTTTTCTTATTCCAATCAATAACTAACTAATCTATTCTTTCCTTATATTTTCTAGTTATTATTTTTCATTAACTTCTATGCTCGTCTTTTTGGTGTTTTTCTTATACCAGTCTATAACTAACTAATCTCTTCCTCGTTCCTTATTTTTCTTTTTATTTATTTTTATTAACTTCTATGCTTGTCTTTTTGGTGCTGTTCTTATTCCAATCTATAACTAACTAATAAATTTGTTGCTCCTTATATTTCTATTTATTGGTTTTTATTAACTTGTATGCCTGCCTCTTTTTGGTTCTTTTCTTTTTCAAATTTATAACTAACTAATCTATTCCTTCCTTATTTTTCCAGGTATTTCTTTTTATTATTTCTATGCTCGTCTTTTTGGTGCATTTCTTATTCCAATTTATAACTAACTAATCTATCCTTCGTTTCTTATTCTTCCAGGTATTTCTTTTTATTAACTTGTATGCTCGTCTTTTTGGTACTTTTCTTATTCCAATTCATTAACTTCTATGCTTGTCTTTTTGGTACTTTTCTTATTCCAATTTATAACTAACTCATATATTCTTTCTTCCTTATTTACGAGGTATTTCTTTTATTAACTTGTATGCTCGTCTTTTTGGTACTTTTCTCATCTCAATCTATAACTAACTAATCTATTCGATACTTATTTTTCCAGGTATTTCTTTTTATTAACTTCTACGCCTGTCTTTTTGGTACTTTTCTTATTCCAATCTATAACTAAATAATCTATTTTTTGCTCCTTATATTTCTATTTATTTGTTTTTATTAACTTGTATGTATGTCTTTTTTTTTGGTTCTTTTCTTATTCAAATTTATAATTAACTAATCTATTCCTTCCTTTACTTTTCCAGGTATTTATTTTTATTATTTCTATCCTCGTCTTTTTGGTGCTTTTCTTATTCCAATTTATTACTAACTAATCTATTCTTCCCTTATTTTTCCAGATATTTCTTTTCATTAACTTCTATGCCTGTTTTTTTGGTGCTGTTCTTATTCCAATCTGAATTGGAATAAGAAAAGCACTAAAAAATAAAAGCATACAAGTTCATAAAAAGAAATGACTAGAAAATATAGGGAACGAAGAATAGATTACTTAGTTATAAAATGGAATAAGGAATGTACCAAAAAGACAGGCATAGAAGTTAATGAAAAGAAAAACCTGGAAAAATAAGGGAAGAATAGATTAGTTAGTTATAGACTGACATAAGAAAAGTACCAAAAAGACGAGCATAGAAGTTAATGAAAAGAAGTAAATAGAAAAATATGGAAAGAAGAATAGATTAGTTAGTTATAAATAGGAATAAGAAAATGACCAAAAAAGACAAGCATATCAGTTAATAAAAAGAAAAACCTGGAAAAATAAGGAAAGAAAAATAGATTAGCTAGTTATAATTTAGAATAAGAAAAGAACAAAAAAAAACGAGCATAGAGGTTAATAAAAAATTTTATTAGAAAAATAATAGATTAGTTAGTTATAGATTGGAATAAGGAAAGTTATAAAAAAAGAGCATAGAAGTTAATGAAAAGAAATAAAAAGAAAAATATGGAAAGAAGAATAGATTAGTTAGTTATAAACTAGAATAATAAAAGCACCAAAAAAGACAGGCATACAAGTTAATAAAAAGAAATAGCTAGAAAATATAAGGAACAGGGAATAGATTAGTTATAAATTGGAATAAGAAAAGAGCACAAAAAGACGAGCATAGAAGTTAATGAAAAGAAATAACTAGAAAATATAAGAAAAGAATAGATTAGTTAGTTATTGATTGGAATAAGAAAAGTACCCCAAAGTCGAGCATACGAATTAATAAAAAGAAATATCTGGAAAATAAGGAAAGAATAGATTAGTTAGTTATATATTGGAATAAGAGAAGCACCAAAACACAAGCATAGAAGTTAAAAAAAAGAAATAACTAGAAAAATATAAGGAAAGGAAAATAGATTAGTTAGTTATAGTCTGGAATAAGAAAAGTACCAAAAAAGACGAGCATAGAAGTTAATAAAAAGAAATACCTCGAAAATAAGGAACGAAGAATAGATTAGTTACTTATGAATTGAAATAAGAAAAGCACTAAAAAAGACAAGCATACAAGTTAAGAAAATAAGTAACTCGAAAAATAAGCGACGAAGGGTACATTAGAACCAAAAAAGACAAGCATAGAAGTTAATAAAAGAAATACCTCGGAAATAAGGAACGAAGAATAGATTAGTTACTTATAAATTGAAATAAGAAAAGCACTAAAAAAGACAAGCATACAAGTTAGGAAAATAAATAACTCGATAAATAAGCGACGAAGGGTACATTAGAACAAAAAAAGACAAGCATAGAAGTTAATAAAAAGAAATAATTAGAAAATATAATGAAAGAAAAATAGATTAGTTAGTTATAAATTGGAATAAGAAAAAAAAAGACAGGCATACAAGTTAATGAAAAGCAATAACTAGACAATAAAGAACGAGGAATAGATTAGTTAGTTATAAATTGGAATAAGAAAACAAAAACAAAAAGGCGATCATAGTGAAAAGAAAATGAAAAGAAATACCTCGGAAAAGAAGGAAAGAATAGATTAATTAGTTATAAATTGGAATAAGAAAAGCACTAAAGAAGACAAGCATACAAGTTAATAAAAAGAAATAACTAGAAAAATGAGGAACGAAGGATAGATTAGTTAGTTATAGATAGGAATAAGAAAACCACAAAAAAAGACACGCATAAAAAGTGAATGAAAAGAAATAACTAAAAAATATAAAGATCGAAGAATAGATTAGTTAGTTATAGATTGGAGTACGAAAACCACCAAAAAGACGAGCATACGAGTTAATAAAATGAAATAACTAGAAAATAAAAGGAACGAAGGATAGATTAGTTAGTTATAGATTGGAATAAGAAAAGAACCAAAAAAGACATGCATTCAAGTTAATAAAAAAATAAATTAGAAAAAAAATAAGGAGCGCAGAATAGATTAGTTAATTATAGATTGGAATAAGAAAAGCACAAAAAAGACAGGATACAAGTTAATAAAAAGAAACACCTGGTAAATATAAGGCACGAAGATTAGATTAGTTAGTTTTAGTCTGGAACAAGAAAAGCACCAAAAAGACGAGCATACAAGTTAATAAAAGAAATAACTAGAAAATATAAGGAACGAAGGATAGATTACTTAGTTATAGATTGGAATAAGAAATGCACTAAAAAAGACAGGCATACAAGATAATGAAAAAGAAGTAAATAGAAAAAATAAGGAGCAAAATATAGATTAGTTTGTTATAGATTGGAATAAGAAAATCACCAAAAAGACGAGCATAGAGGTTAATAAAAGAAATAACTAGAAAATAAAAGGAACGAAGGATAGATTAGTTAGTTACAAATTGGAATAAGAAAAGCACTAAAAAAGACAAGCATACAAGTTAATGAAAAGAAATAACTAAAAAATATAAAGAACGAAGAATAAATTAGTTAGTTATAGACTGGAATAAGAAAGGCACCAAAAAGACGAGCCTAGAAGTTAATGAAAAGAAATGACTAGAAAATATAAGGAACAAAGAATAGATTAGTTACTTATAAATTGGAATAAGAAAAGCCCTAAAAAGACAAGCATACAGGTTATAAAAAGAGGTCAACAGAAAAATAAGGAAAGAATGGATTAGTTAGTTATAAATTGCAATAAGAAAAAAACAAAAAAAGACAAGCATACAAGTTAATAAAAAAGAAATTCCTGGAAAAAAAGGAAAATAGATTAGTTAGTTATAGATTGGAATTTGAAAAGTACCAAAAAGACGAGTACACAAGTTAATAAAAAGAAATAACTAGAAAAACAAGGAACGAAAAATAGATTGCTTAGTTATAGATTGGAATAAGAACAGCACCAAAAAGACAGACATAGAAGTTAATAAAAAGAAATAAGAAGAAAAATAAGGAACGCAAAATAGATTAGTTAGTTATTGATTGGAATAAGAAAATCACAAAAAAGACAGCATACAAGTTAATAAAGACATGCTTGGAAAATATGAGGAACGAAGGATAGATTACTTAGTTATATTTTGGAATAAGGAAAGTACTAATAAATCGAACATAGAAGTTACGGAAAAGAAGTAAATAGAAAAATATGGAAAGAAAAATAGATTAGTTAGTTATGAATTGGAATAAAAAAAAGGAGCACCAAAAAAGACAAGCATAAAAGTTTAAAAAAATAATAGCTAGAAAATATAAGGAACGAGGAATAGATTAGTTAGTTATAAATTGAGATAAGAAAAGAACTCAAAAAGACGAGCATAGAAGTTAATGAAAAGAAATAACAAGAAAAATAGGGAAAGAATAGATTAGTTAGTTATAGACTGAAAAAAGAAATGCACTAAAAAGACAGGTATAAAAGTTAATGAAAATAAATAACTAGAAAATTATAAGGAACGAATAAAAGATTAGTTAGTTATAAAATGGAATAAGAAAAGCACTCAAAAGACGAGCACAGAGGTTAATAAAAGAAATAACTAGAAAAATAAGGAACAAAGAATAGATTAGTTAGTTATAGATTGGAATAAGAGAAGCACCAAAAAGACAAGCATAGAAGTTAATAAAAAGAAATAACTAGAAAAATATAGGGAAAGAAAAATAGATTAGTTAGTTATAGTTTGGAATAAGAAAAGTACCAAAAAAGACGAGCATAGAAGTTAATAAAAAGAAATACCTGGAAAAGTAACGAAAGAACAGATTAGTTAGTTATAGATTGAAATAAGAAAAGAACCAAAAAGACAAGCATAGGGGTTTATGAAAAGAAATAACTAAAAAATATAAAGAACGAGGTATAGATTAATTAGTTATATATTGCAATAAGAAAAACACCAAAAAGACGAGCATACACGTTAATAAAATAAATAACTATAAAATAAAAGGAACCCAGGATAGATTACTTAGTTATAGATTGGAATAAGGAAGGTACTAAAAAGACGAGCATAGAAGTTAATAAAAAGAAGTATATAGAAAAATATGGAAAAAAGAATAGATTAGTTAATTATAAATTGGAATAAGAAAAGCACCAAAAAAGACAAGCATACAGGTTAATAAAAAGAAATAGCTAGAAAATATAAGGAAAGAGGAATAAATTAATTAGTTATAAATTGGAATAAGAAAAGAACCCAAGGAGACAAGCATAGAAGTTAATGAAAAGAAATAACTAGAAAAAATAAGTAAAGAATAGATTAGTTAGTTATTGATTGGAATAAGAAAAGTACCCAAAAGACGAGCATACAAATTAATAATAAGAAATATCTGGAAAAATAAGGAAAGAATAGATTAGTTAGTTATAGATTGGAATAAGAGAAGCACCAAAAAGACAATCATATAAGTTAATAAAAATAAATAACTAGGAAAAATAGATTAGTTAGTTATAGGATGGAATAAGAAAAGTACCAAAAAAGATGAGCATAGAAGTTAATAAAAAGAAATAACTAGAAAAATAATTAAAGAAGAATAAATAAGTTAGTTATAAATTGGAATAAGAAAAATACTAAAAAAGAAAGGCATAGAAGTTAATAAAAGAAACACCTCGAAAATATGGAACGAAGAATAAATTAGTTACTTATAAATTGAAATAAGAAAAGCACTAAAAAAGACAAGCATACAAGTTAATGAAAAGAAATAACTAGAAAAATAAGAAACGAAAGATACATTAGTTAGTTATAGACTGGAATAAGAAAAGAACCAAAAAAGACAAGCATAGAAGTTAATGAAAAGAAATAACTAAAAAAATATAGAGAAAGAAAAATAGATTAGTTAGTTATAAATTGGAATAAGAAAAGTACCAAAAAAGACAGCCATAGAAGTTAATGAAAAGAAATAACTAGAAAATAAAGAACAAGGAATAGATTAGCTTGTTATAAATTGGAATAAGAAAAGTACCAAAAAAGACGGGCAAAGAAGTTATTGAAAAAAAATAACTAGAGAATATAAGGAAAGAATAGATTATTTAGTTATTGAGTGGAATAAGAAAAGAACCCAAAAGACGATCATACGAATTAATAAAAAATAATATCTGGAAAAATAAGGAAAGAATAGATTAGTTAGTAATAGATTGGAATAAGAGAAGCACCAAAAAGACGAGCATAGAAGTTATTAAAAACAAAAAACTAGAAAAAATATACGGAAAGAAAAATAGATTAGTTAGGTATAGATTGGAATAAGAATAGCACCAAAAAGACGGGCATACAAGTTAATAAAAAAATAACTAGAAAATATAGGGAACGAAGGATAGATTAGTTAGCTATAGATTGGAGTAAGGAAGGTACTGAAAAGACCAGCATAGAAGTTAATGAAAAGAAGTAAATAGAAAAATATGGAAAGAAGAATAGATTAGTTTATAAATAAGAATAAGTTATAAGAATAGGTTATAAATTGGAATAAAAAAGCACCAAAAAGACAAGCATACACGTTAATAAAATGAATAACTAGAAAATAAAATGAACAAAAGATATATTAGTTAGTTATAGATTGGAATAAGAAAAGTACCTAAAAGACAAGCATACACGTTAATAAAATAAATAACTAGAAAATAAAATGAACAAAAGGTATATTAGTTAATTATAGATTGGAATAAGAAAAGTACCTAAAAGACAAGCATAGAAGTTAATGAAAAGAAATAACTAGAAAACACATGGAAAGAAAAATAGATTAGGTAGTTATATATTGGAATAAGAACAGCACCAAAAAGACAAGCATAGAAGTTAATGAAAAGAAATAAATAGAAAAATAAGGAACGCAGTATAGATTAGTTAGTTATAGATTGGAATAAGTAAAGCACAAAAAAGACAAGCATACAAGTTAATAAAAAGAAATACCTGGAAAATATAAGGAACGGAGAATAGATTAATTAGTTATAGATTGGAATAAGAAAAGCACAAAAAAGACAAGGATGCAAGTTAATAAAAAGAAATACATGGAAAATATAAGGAACGAAGAATAGATTAGTTAGTTATAGATTGCAATAAGAAAAGCACCAAAAAGACAAGCATAGATCTTAATAAAAAGAAATGACTAGAAAATATAAGGAACGAAGAATAGATTACTTAGTTGTAAATTGGAATAAGAAAAGGATTTCTTTCGCTGCATTCATCGTCAACAAACGAAAACCCTTATGCATTATCCCAACTACAATAAAAAAAAATTACTGGTGAGTGCCCGAGACACACACACACACACACACACACACAGACATATATATATATATATATATATATATATATATATATATATATATATATATATATATATATATATATATATATATATATATATATATATATATATATCTATATATATATATTTATATATATATATATATATATATATATATATATATATATGTGGGTGGGTGTGTGTGTGTGTGTGTGTGTGTTTTATTGTAGTTGGGATAATGCATAAGGGTTTTCGTTTGTTGACGATGAATGCACCGAAAGCAATAAGGAGACGAAAAATAGCCTAACCTGCTCCACAATCATAACACGTTCCGTGTTTTGCTCATGTCACGTTTTATCTATAATCTGATCGCACTATAGCGTTCAGGAGACTTTGCTCTATGAGATGAAATAATTTATTTCAATCCTGTTTCAAAAGACTGCTGAGGAAAGTGATGATGATTAAACCGTGATATAAACATTTCGGAGCTGTCTTGTGACTTCCACTCATCACATTTCCTTTATGTTTTATTTTATCGAGTTTAGATAAATATAACTTAGTTGCGCAATTACTGCTGAGTCCAACGGTACCAACTAAAGTGGTCTGTCGTGAATAAGAGACGAGCTATGACGAAAAAAATACAAGTGTGTAGCGTCACGGCGGACATGAATGGCATGTGAGTGAGGGAGGGGTGCAGCCAATCACAGGAGCCGTAACAAACGATGCCTAGGCGCCAGATGAACAGGCTCCGTGAACACACTATAGTAGTGGTGGTATTAGGAGTAGTAGTAGTAGCAGTAGTAGTAGTAGTTGTAGTAACAGTAGTAATAGTAGGAGATATATTAGGGGTAGTAAAAGTATTGGTAGTTATATTTTCATTACAGTAAAGAAGATAAAAGGTAAAATAATATATTAGGACAGGTAAAACGCTTCGCTGAAAACTGCGAGTCAAATGATTGCCTCATAATATGTAAGGAAGGAAAATGGCATGAACGATGGTGATGAGAAATGATGAGCGAGAGGAAAAAAAGCTAGAGGAGGAAAAGAAAGAAAAGAAGAAAGAAAAGAAGGAAACTGAAGACGATGAGGTGAATGAAAATATGGAGAGGATTGAAATAAATACAGATGGGAAAGTTTGACAAATTCATGTTCAGGAAGGAAACGGTCAAGGATTGGCTCACGAACAGGGTGGTGGACGAGTGGAATAAACCGAGCAGGTGTGTAGCTGAGACAAACACAATGGAACGGTTTAAATAGAGGTTAGATGTATTTATGGACGGGAAGGGAGTTTTGTGAACCACCCATCCTCAGAAACTGCCATGCGTAGGCCGTCTGTCTAGCCCCTTGTAGTATCTTTATATCCTACTTCTCTTCCTCCTCCTTCTTCTCCTACTTCTAATCCTATTCCTTCTCTTCCTCTTGCTCCTCGTCCTCATACTGCCCAAAATTAAAGACCTAGTGTATTTACCTCCGTTCCTTACTTATCATACAATATTAGCTCATATTTTTTTCTGCACTTACTTTCATCTCCGTTCCTACTATCCATCCCATCCCTTCTTTGCCACTATCTTCCCTTTTCTTTCTTCCTTCTTTTTTTTTTCTTTTTTTTTACGTTGTTGCCTATTGCGCCGGTAGGCATCTTCCCGGTGGGGCCTAATGGTCGGCCCAAGGCTTCTTCCAGGTGGGGCCTGATGGTCGGCCCAGCCCGTTCTGGCGCAGGCGAGTGTTTATAGTTTATAGTGCCTTATCCATTTGTCAATCCCCCTCCTGGTGTAAAACAGTAAACAGATTTTGTGGAAAAGAAACCTTTATCCGGAAATGTAAATCAGCTAAGAGAAAACGGGTCGAACGTCGGAATTGTTAGAAAACGGGCAGCTGCTCGGATTGGTTGGTTACTTGTCACGATGTACCGGCGGAGGAGTTACGACCACGCGCGTATTCGGGGCTTAGGGAGAAAAGGAAATAAATTATGTATCGCAGTGGAATCTTCGGAGGGAATCAATACCTTACTGCTGCCGGGGGGGTGGAGAGAGAGAGAGAGAGAGAGAGAGAGAGAGAAATATACATAAATATATATATATATATATATATATATATATATATATATATATATATATAGAGAGAGAGAGAGAGAGAGAGAGAGAGAGAGAGAGAGAGAGAGAGAGAGAGAGAGAGAGAGAGAGCAGGGTGCAGGTAATGTTTGGACCAGACCTGCCGTCGGTATGACCCTCTCCTTCTCTTTAATGCCGCCTCTTCCTCCTCCTCTTCCTCCTCCTCCTCCTCCTCCTCCTCCTCCTCCTCCTTCCCTCTGTAACTCATTTTTTGTTTATATTTTCTGGATGCTATATTTAGTATCCCCATTTCCCCTCCCACCCAACCTCTCTCTCTCTCTCTCTCTCTCTCTCTCTCTCTCTCTCTCTCTCTCTCTCTCTCTCTCTCTCTCTCTCTCTCTCTCTCTTCTCCTCTCGTCTATTCTCTTTTCTCTTCCTTGTTCTGTTCTATTCTACTCCTTTTCCTTTCTTTTCCTTTCGTTTTCATTCCTTTTTTAGTTTCCTTCTTTCCTTTCCTTTCCATTCTATTTTCTGTTCCTCTCTTTTTATTTTATTTTATTATTTTTTTCTGTATTGTATTCTTTTTCTTTTGTTTTTTTCTTCGTTTTATATTTCCTTTTTTTTTCTTTTTTTTCCTTCCTCTTCCCTCCTCCCTCCAATTTCCTTCCCGGCGGAGGAATTGAGATAAACGTCCCAAGTTAAATGATACAAAAGCTCGGTATTAAGTTTCTTTGTCTCATTTTAATGATGGGAAAGAAATGAGGACTTAGTGAGGGCTTTGTTCTTTGCTGCATTCTTTTCCTCCTCGTTCTCTTCCTCCTTCTCCTCCTCCTCCTCTTCCTCTTTCTTTTACTCCTTCGTGCTTTATCAATTATCTCATTCCCTCTTTTTCCTCGTGTTTCTTCTCTTCGTCTTTCACATCGTTCTCCTCTTCATCGTACTCTATTATTTATATTCTTCAACCACTACTGTTACTACTACCACTTCTAGCATTTTTTATCCTCCTCCTCCTCCTTCTCCTCCTTTTTCTCCTTCTCTTCCTCTTGCTCCTCCTCATACTGTCTAAAATTAAAGGTCTAGTGTATTTACCTCCGTTTCTTACTTCTCTCACAATATTAGTCCCCATTTTTTCTATTTTATTTTCATTTCCATTGCTACTACCCATCCCTTCTTTACCTCTCTATTCCCTTTTCTCTCTTTCCTCTGTTGTTATCTGTTTGTCTATGCCTCTTCTACTTCACTCATCCTCCTCATCGCCCTCTTCTGATTCTTCTTTTCATTCCATTTTCATCTTTCTTCATCTTTCCTTTTCCTCCCTTTCTCCCTCCATCCATGCATCTTTATCTATTTATCCCCCTCCATCTATCCATCTATCTCTTTTCTGTTATCCCTCCATCCCTTTATATTTTCTTCCTCTATCATTCCATCTCTTCCTACCTTCCTTATCTCCCACCTTTCATTTCTCCACTTCTCGCCCCTCATCTTTCTCTCCCTATCTCCTTTCCTCCCTACCGTCCTCCTTCCCTCCCGCTTTATCTATCCATCTCTCTCGACCTTCCTCCCTCCCTCTACCTTCTTTTCTCCCTCTCTACCTACTTCTTTCCCTCTCCCCTCCCTCCCTCCTCCTCTACTCATGTCTAGTGTCTGAAGGTTTGTTTTGAAGAGGTTGTCTTTCCCATTTTTCTTGTAACGGGTTCACGGTCTTTCTTATTTTAGGACACTTAGGCTCAAGGGGCTTTTAATGAGTTACGAAAAATGGCTACACTCCGCCTCTGCCCTTTGTGTTTTCCAGGAACTCATCATGTCTATGGAGGATTTTATGTTTATGTTTGGCGGGGGAGAGGCAGGGGGGAAGGGAGGGGTTGCATGTGGGGGGTGGGGTAATGTGAGGGGATTGTTTGGGGTGGATTGTGTGTGTATGGTGAGGGGGTCGTTGTCTGTGTATGTGTAGGGGGCTGTGTGTGGGGGGGCGGTGGTGTGTATGGGGGGGGTCGTTGTGTGTGGGGGAGGTGAGGGGGGCGATTGTGTGTGTTGGGCTAGTATTGTGTGGAGGGGAAAATGTGTGTGGGGTGGGAGGAGATTATGTGTGTGTGTGTGTGTGTGTGTGTGTGTGTGTGTGTGTGTGTGTGTGTGTGTGTATGTGTGTATGTACGGGGGGTTGTTTTATGTGCTTGTGTGTGTGTGTGTGTGTGTGTGTGTGTGTGTGTGTGTGTGTGTGTGCGTGCGTGCGTGCAGTCATTACTTTTTTGTGAGTGTGTTTATGCAGATGAATGCGATTCTTTTTTTGGCTCATTCTCTGGATTCATTCTCCGAGCAGAAGATAAAAGTGAATCAACCTCAGTAATGCTTTTAGGAATATTAATATTCTTGGAGAATATTTCAAATGCTTTTAAGAGAGAGAGGCTGCACCACCTCCTCTTCTTCTTCTTCTTCCTCCTCCTCCTCCTCCTCCTCCTCCTCCTCCTTCTCCTCCTCTCTCCTTCTCCTCCTTCCTCCTTCTCCTCCTCCTCCTCCTCCTCCTCCTCCTCCTCTCTTATGATCCTTCTCTATTCATTCCTCCCTCATCTTTATTCATCCTTCTTAGGTCTTTCTTCTCCATTCATCTCTCTTCTTCTCCCTCATCATGTCCTCATCAATTCCTTTCATATCCTTTTCTTCATTTCTCCTTGAATTCTTTGATATCCTCCTCCTCTTCTACTATTCCCTCTTGTATCTATTCATTTTTTTGTCACACTCTCTTCCCTTTCGTCACGCATTTTCATATCCGAACACACTTATCTATCTCTCCCTCTCTCCCTTTCATTATTTACTTCATCTCTTTCTCTTCGTCATACTCCCATTTTCCTCCGCATCCCTACCTCGTGTCTCTCCCTCATGCTAACATCTTTCCTTCTTCACACCCTTCTTTCACTGTTTTCCATTATTTTCTTTCGTTTCTTCCCCTCCTTCACATTCACTTTTCTTCCTTTTCTTTCTCTAATTTATCCGTGACTCCTCCTCCTCCCACCTTCCACACTGCCCTTATTACCCTTTTCTCTCTCTCCCTCATTCTACTCAACATTATTTCTTTCTCACATTTTATTCTTACTCTTTTCCTTCTTAAATTTACATCCTCATTATTACTTCCTCTGTTCCTTCTTTTCTTTTCCACGCCTCATCCATCTCTCATCTTATATATTAATTCTTTCATCTACCTTTTTATCATCTGTCTGTCACCCTTCGCCTACCTCTTCCTCGCCTCTCTTCTCTTCACTAATCTCTATCCTAAGGTCGAATCATCATCATCACTTCCTCATCTCTTCCTTTTCTTTTTCCCACCTCATACTTTTCTTTTTATTTCTGGATTTTATTCACTTATCAATTTTCCCGACTCATTCACCCTTCATCTTCTTTATCTCCTCTCTTTCCCTCTTTATCTACCTCTTTATCTCCTCTCCTTCCCTCTTTATCTACCTTTTTCTCTCCTCTCCTTCACCCTTCATGGATTTCTTTCTCTCCTCTCTATTACCATCTCTTTCTCATTGCCTGATATCTCTCCTCACACCCTCACCCACAGCCCTCTCCCCTCTCTCCTCTCTCCTCTCTCCCCCTTCCACTCTCATCTCTCCTCACTTCTTCCTCCTCTAGCCAAGTAATTATATTCATCATTTTCGAATTATTAACGTGTAAGGATGATAGAGCGTCCACTCTCTCCATATTTATCCTTCGTCCTCTTCATCGTCCTCCTCCTCCTCCTCCTCCTCCTCTACCCTCATCTTCCCTCCCCTTGCTCTTACGTCACTGTCCCTCTCTTCATTCTCTCCTCCTCTCCCTCCTCCTCCTCCTCCTCCTCCTCTTCATTTTATTCCTCTTCCTCTTATATTTTGCACTGTACATTAGCGCAGTGGGAAATCATGGAAGGACTTACGTAAATGATGTATTAATTTTGAAACTCCTCAGCCGTATCTAACTTAATGGAAGGATTTTATTATTCGTGTTTCTGGAATTTATAATGTTTCTTTCTGCCATTTTTTTTTTACCGAGTTTTTCCATTCAATATTTTAACTTTATTTTTATTTTTACAGCTATTTATTACTTCATTTACGCTTTAATGTTTTCTTCTGCCGGGTTTTTTTCTACGTTACATATTACTTACTGAGTGTTTCCATTCATTATTTTAACTTTTTATTTATTTTTACAGCCATTTATCACTTTATTTATGCTTTCTTTTGCTTTTATTTGTGTGTGTTTACCTTATGATTACTTATTTTTACGTTTCAATCCCGTTCTTTCATTCTTACCGCTGTTTATTGCAATACTTTCCCCTTTCCACATCACTCATTCATTTATTTTCACCCCATTACCCCTTTTAATTCATCCCTCGCCTCTATACTTTACTTTCAACCATATATCTCTTCTTATTTCTCCATTTTCAACGACCATTTAGCACAATTTATTTTCCCCTTTTTCATTCCGGTCATTCATTAATCCCCACCCTCATTTACTACCTCTTTTAATTACCCGTATATATTCCCGTACTTATATTACTTTATTTATTACCCGTACATGTATTATTCTCCATTCAGATTGTCTTTTTTTAACCATTTATCACAAACTTTACCCTCCCATTCATTCATTCCAATAATTCCTCTTCATTAGTCCTTTTAATTTCCCCCTCTCCTCTCTACCAAATAGTACTTCTCATATTTTTTTTTTCCGTCATTCATCATATTAATTTTCCCCTTCAAAGCGCTCATGTATTCCTTTTCACTCTTATTTACTTTCCCTTTCAATTTCCACTTCCCCTCTTTACCTTTCACTCGTACAGGTCTTCCTTTTTCTTCATATTTTCTCTTTTTCAACCACCATTCATAGTAATAGTTTCGTCTTTCACTCACTGTTTCATTCCTCTTTATTCTCATTTACTAACCCCTTTTTAGTTTTCTCCTTTCCCCTCTACCTTTCATTCGTACATATATTACTTGTTCTTCGCATTTTCCCTTTTTTTCTAACCAGCATTCATCGCAATAATTTCATCTTTCAATTCACTCATTCCCTTCCTTTCATCCTCATTTACAACCCTTTTTAATTTCCTCCTCGCCCCTTCTTACAAATATTACCTCACATTTTCCCTTTTCTAACCGCCATCTATCGCAAAGTTTCCCCATTCAATCCGCTCATTCACTCTTCCTCACGCTCTTATCGCCCCTTTTAATTTCCCCCTCGCCCTCTTCCGTCCGCCCCTCTCCCCTATTATTGCGCCGCCCCGCCTCGTCAGCAGAATGGTGCCCTTCGCGATCCTCGCCTCCCCTTTGGAGCCGCGGCGAGAGGGCGCTGAGGACCATTCGCCGAACTTCCCCTTCAGAGGAAGTTAGTCGGAATTTTCGTGGTAAGTTGGTCCGCACAATGCCTCGTCTGTTGGGAGGAAGGGACGTAAGAGGAGGAGGAAGAGGAGGGATTTGGAGAAAGGGACGTAGGTGGAGGAGGAGGAGAAAGGAAAATAAGAGGAGAAGGAACAGGAATAGGTAGAGAAATGAATGGAAGAATAGGAGAAAGAAGAGGAGGAGAGCTGACGAGGACGTGGATAGGAAAATTGGAAGAATAAGAGATAGTGAATGATGATGAGAGAGAATAAGCTAATGAGAAGGAGAAGAAGGACGAGGAGGAAGAAGATAAGGAGTGAAAGGGAAGAGAAGATGCTGAAAGATGATAAAAGAGAATACAATGAGGATTTGGATAAGGACGAAGACAAAGAATAGGACGTAAAGGGAAAGATAAAGACCAGATG
The DNA here is from genome assembly GCF_024679095.1 of Eriocheir sinensis. NCBI lineage: Eukaryota > Metazoa > Arthropoda > Malacostraca > Decapoda > Varunidae > Eriocheir > Eriocheir sinensis. The sequence goes on along the minus strand of NC_066526.1, from coordinate 2,579,853 downwards.
GCGGATGATGAAATGAGTGAATGCAAGGAGGAAGAGGAGGAGGAAGAGGAGGAGGAAGAAGCGAAGGAGGGTGATGATGAGGGAGAAAGAGTTGATTTCCACTAAGTTGTGCGGTTAGTGGCTTAAGTTTGAGTGCGTTTTACGAGAGTTACGTCAAGTTAGAGGCGCCGAAGGATGTAGATGAGAGAGAGGAGTTAGAGGAAGAAAGAGAAAAGAAAAAAAGATGAGGACACGTGAAAACGATGAAGGGAAGGAATCGACGGGGTACGGGCATTGTCACTGACACACACACACACACACACACACACACACACACACACACGCACACGCACACGTATACGCACTGAGCCAACTTAATGCGTCAATGGAAGAGATAAAGAAGGAAATGTCAGAGAAGGGAACGTCAAAATAAAAACATGAAAGAAAGGAAATAAAAGGAAACAATTAGAGAAGAAAGAAAGCAAGAACGAAGCAAAAGAATCAAAGAAGAAAACGTCAGAGAAAACAATAAAGAAGGAAGGAAAAGTGAAGGAAGGAGGCAAGAAAGAAGAATGCAAGAAAAAGGCAAGAAACTAATACAAAAGAAAGAAGTAAGTAAGAAAGAAGGAATCAAGAAAAAAAGGAACAGTAAACAAGAAAGCAAGAACGAAGGATGCAAAATAGAAGGAAGCAAAAAGCAAAAAAAGGAAATAAAAACGAAATAATCATTAAATAAGGTAGCAAAGAAGAAGTAATAGTGGTAAAGAAGAACAAAGAAAAAACAAAGAACATAAGATCATAAGGAGTCTGCAAGAGGCCGGTAGAGCTCTTGCAGACTCCTCCCCACCTCACATCACAATCCATGAATTTATCTAATCTTTCTAATCTGTCTATCGTATTGGCACTCACAGCATGAATACCAAGTCCGTTTGCAAGGAAAGAAATAAAAGAAAGAAAGGAGGAAGGAGTCAACGGAAGCAAAACCGTCAAAGGAGCCATGAAGGAAGTCGAGGACATGCGCGGCCTTTGTGGGGCTCCGAAGAAGGCGCCGCAAGTTTGTATCGCAGATGTTCTTTTCTCGCCTCGTGTGCTTCCGCGGCTCCCTTACCTCAGCCCTTCAGCACTCAATCCGGGGAGGAGGAGGGGCAGGAGGAGGAGGAGGAAGAGGAGCAGGAGGAGGAGGAGAGATTCTAAGTCCTTTTATACTGCGGTGACTCTTGAGGAAGGTTGATCTTGCCCTGAATCTCCATGACACCACCACCTCCTCTCCTCCTCCTCCTCCTCCTTCTCTTCCTTTTGGTCTTTCAAGGTCTCTTCGCTCACGTCTTGTCTCCTCTTACCTCTCCTTCTCTCCTTTCTTCCGTCACTTCCTCCTCTGCATTCATGTATTTCATTGCCTCTCTTAGTCTCTGCTCCCCTTTTGTCGGTGTTGGTATAAAACGTTCCGTATTTGCATGTCTGTCTGTCTACTTGCATGTCTTTGTGTGTCTGTATCTATCGGTCTTCCTGTGTGCCTGTCTTGTCTTTCCTTGTCGTTTTCCCTCTGATGTTGACCTCATTGAATAACAGTCGAGTCAACGTATAATACTGAATACTCAAATACCTTAAACTGTGGACTGGGAAATGGCCGGAAACCTCAAATAAAACCGGGGTGAAGAAAAAAAAGAGTCGAAATAATGAATAAAAATGTGAAAGGTTCGCAGCCTCGACCTTATATTCCCTTCCCCTTTAGTTGACATTTCTCAATTACCTTATTTTTCCTCTTTTCATCTTGGGCGAGGGAAAAGGTGAGGGAACATTAGGGTGATGCTGGAAGGGACTTTTCTTCTCAGGGTAATTGAATAGGGAGACTCAGGAGACGCGGAGGAGCAGATGAAGGAGTGGAGGGAGGGGACAAAGAGGAGGAGGAGGAGGTGGAAGAAGAAGAAGAGGAGGAGGGTAAAGGAAGAGCACACTGTATTGAAATGTAAATAAAGATAATCACTTTGATGATGGATCGATGCCTTAAGAGGACGAGAAGAGAGGATGAGGAAGGGACAAGGACGAGGAGAAGTGGATGGGGGAAGGGAGGAGGAGGGGGAGGGATGAGGAGTGGGAAGAGGTTGGTGAAGGAAGATAAAAAGAGATGAAACGAGACGAAGTAAGACAAAACCAAAAGAAGGAGTCGAAAAAAAAGATGAATTTAGGAGCTGGAGAGAGAGAGAGAGAGAGAGAGAGAGAGAGAGAGAGAGAGAGAGAAATAACGCTAACGAGAGGAGGAAGATAAAGTAGGAAAAACAGAGAGAGAGAAACATTTTGAAACATTTGAAACATTTATTTATAGCTATTAGTTATACAAAATTATATATGTTATATGCATATATGTGTATGGGTAGAGCTTTAAGCTGTACAACTAAAGCTAGCCTGTCTAAAGCATAACTTTTTAGAGAGAGAGAGAGAGAGAGAGAGAGAGAAGGTAAAATACATGGATTAGTGCATTTCAAGACATATTATTCGAACGGAAGAAAAGAAGTTTGAGGATGAAGATATTTTCAAATAGAGAAATATAACAAGGCTGGAGGAGGTAAGCACATTTCCGGCTGTATTTGTTTCAATGGAAGAGAAAGTGAGACGGATAACGAATACGAACAGAAGGGAAAGAAAAGAAAACAGAAGAAGAAAAAAGTAACGAGAGAGAGAAAAACAATAAGGAAATATGTTAAAGAACGGAGATGTAAAATAAGTGAATGCACGGAGGTGAAAAACAAACAGGAGGAGCCGCGCTGTACATTATGAAAAGAGGGAAAGCGAAGGAGGAGAAGGAATTAATACAAAGAAAAGGAAGTTGAAATTTTGAAGTAGTTGAAAAGGGAAACAATGCGTACGTATTTTTGACGTGAACAAGAGTTGAAAATCAGAAGAAAACGATAACAAATACGAACAAAACGCAAAGAAAAAAGCTAAAGACGAAGAGAAAGGGCGACAAGATTAAAAATACGAAACAAAAAGAAAAGATGATAAGAAGCGAGATAAAAAATAAGCGAATGCAGAGAAGAAAACAAATAGGAAGAAGAGTTGGGATGTGCATTATGAAAAGAGGGAAAGCGAGGGGGGTGAAAGAACGTGATGTACAGAGAAAAATATGTTGGAAATTTGAGGGAGTTTAAAAGGGAAAAGGTGGAACAGATTATTTACATGAGCAAGAATCGAAGAACTAGAAAGAAATAATAACAAGCACGAACAGAACGAAAAGAGAAAAGGTAAAGACGAAGAACAGGAGCAACTAGACAGAAGAAAATATATATAACCAAAAAAAAAAAGAAGGAAGATGAAGAATATGAGAATGGTTAGAGGAATAAACGAAAGGAAACAAACATAAATGAAGGGAGCAGAGGACAAGAAATACAGCAAGAAGGCAAACACAAAATACAAGATAGCAAAATAAACTATAAAAGACGGACAAGCAAAAAGAGAAAAGAGAACTGAAGGAGGAAGAAGACAAGAAATGCATGAAGGGGGAAAAAAAGCGAAAAAACAATAAGAGAGGAAAAAAATATCAGCAGAAAAGAAGAGAAAAATAATTGGAGGAGGAAGAAAACAAGAAGTGAAGGAAAAAGGAAAGAAAAAGCGAGAATACTAGACAGCAAAAAAAAAAGTTAAATAAAAAAGAAAACACATGCAATAGGTTTGAAACAAAAAAAAGAAAAAAGAAAAGGAGAAAACACGTGAAGATTTCTAGGCGTATTCACACACACACGACACAGCGGGAGAGGTAATGAGAGGAGGAGGAGGAAGAAGAGGAGGAGAAGGAGGAGGAGGAGGAGGAGGAGGAGTGTGTGTGGTTCTTATCACGGAAACAACACCTCGTTACCTCCATCCCTTCACTCCCTTTCTCTTCTCTCCTTTCCTCTCTTTTCTTGCCTCTCATTCCTTCTCTTGTCCTCCCTGTCTTGTCTCTTCCCTCCCCTTTCAGTTTTCTTCTTTTCTATTTTTCTTCCTTCACTTTTCTTATCTCAGTAAATATTTTCTCCTCCCTGTCTCCACTCTTTCCTCTCCTTCCAATTTTCTTCTTTATTATGTTCTATTTTCTTCACTTTTTTGCCTCATTTCTTGTTCTCTCCTTTCATTGCTTATCTTTCTTATTTTCTCGTCGTTTTCTTCCTTTTTATTGTATTTCTTCTCCTTCTTTTGCCTCTCATTTCTTCTTCGGTCCTCTATGTCTCTTCCTTCTCCTCTCCTTCTGCTTTTCTTCTTCACAATTTTCTGTTTTCCTTTCTTCAATCTTCTGTTGCCTCGTTTCTTCTCATCTCTGTCTCCGCTTTCTCTTCTCCTTCCAGTTGTCTACTTTATTATGTTTTCTATTATTTTTTCACTTATTTTGCCTCCCACTTATTGTCCTTCTCCATTTTCCTTTTCTTTCATTTCTCTTCTTTACGATATTCTTGTTTTGTTTTTCTTTTCCCTTGACTTTCATTTATTCACCTCTCTGTCTTCTCTCTCCCCTCTCCCTCAGTTTTCTTCCTTTCTATATTATATTTTTTCCTTCTTGTTGTTTTGTTTCCTCTTATTTTATCTCTCACGGTTTTTTTTTTCTTCTCTCTCCGATCTCTCTTTTCCTTCCACTTGTCTTTTCTTTCATGTTCTCCTCTATGTTATTTTTAATCTTTTCTTTCCTCATGACTCTTCTCCTTGAACCTCATTTCCTTGCCTTCCTTCTTTCCCTTCATTTCAGTTCTCTTCTTTATGTTTTTTTATCACTGTTTTCTTTCGTCTCTTCTCCACTCTCCTATCCTCCTTATTTCTTATTTCACTTCTTGTCCTCTCTGGTTTTGCTTTCTCCACTCCTTTTTGTCCTCTTCTTTATTTTGCTCTCCTCCTCCTCCTTTTCCTTCATTGATGTTTTCTCTCCTTTCCTCCCCACTCTCATCACTATCTGGTTTTCTATTCCTTTGCTTTATTCATTTATATTTCCCGCTCTTGTTATCTTCCTCCTATTATTTTTCTTTCTTCCTACTTTTTATTATTTTTATCTGTTACCATTCTCACCTCTCCTATTCGTTCTCTTCTCTTGATTTTTCTATTCCCTGTTCTTTTCTTCCTCTTTCCTAGCCTTTCCTTTCCTCTCCTTTCCTCTCTTATAATCTCCTTTCTTCTCTTAACATCTCTTTTCCTTTGTCTAATTTCCTCTCCTCTCCTGTTTCTTCATCTCTTCCCTCATTCTTTTGCTTCTTTGTCTCTTACTGGCGCGTCTTCTTTGATTTCTTGTTTTTCTTTCTTGTTTTATTTAGTTTTTCGAGTGTGTTATTTTCCGCTCCCATCTTTTCTGCTCATGACATTGCTTTATCAGTTGTTTTATCATCATCATTATCATTATCTTCATCGTTATCTTCATCCTCATCATCATCACCATTATCATCATCATTATTTCTTTTTATTCGCTTCACGTCCACGCATCCACGTTCCTTCTAATCCCTTCTTAGCCTGTTCTTATTCCTCCTCTACTTCCTCCTCCTCCTCCTCCTCCTCCTCCTCCTCCTCCTCCTCCTCAGCATGGAAACGCAATAGGAACAGCGAAGATGTATAATAATGATAATGTAATAATAATAATAATAATAATAATAATAATAATAATAATAATAATAATAATAATAATAATAATAATAATAATAATAATAATAATGTTAGCGTTATTTTCATCGTTTAATATTTTTTTTTATTATTAGAAAAAGTATATAACGAAAATATTCTAAGGTATAATATTTATGATTTTGTTTCATTATTTTTTTCCTCATTTTCTTGATTAAAACACTAATTAGAATATAAACACACCTCTCTCTCAACACTAAAAATAACACACAAAAAAAGAGAACGAAACCGGTACTGCTGCTGAGAGAGAGAGAGAGAGAGAGAGAGAGAGAGAGAGAGAGAGAGAGAGAGAGAGAGAGAGAGAGAGAGAGAGAGAGAGAGAGAGAGAGAGAGAGAGAGAGAAGAAAATCAGATAAGTGATTTTACATTAATCAGAAGACTCCAAACGTTGCATTTACATCTTTATTCTTGAATACAAAGTTTCTTTTAATGAGCCCAAACATTCTGTTCTTATTTTTGCTATCGATGCATTGATGTGAGAGATTTTTGAGGTTTGAGAGAGAGAGAGAGAGAGAGAGAAAGAGAAAACAGAAAGCGAAAGAAAGAGGAAATGAAAGAGAGAAACGGATTGAGAAAAAAATCGTTCTATATACATTTTTTTTAACTCTCTTACACAGATTTCTTTTTTCGCTGAGGTGGCTTTTGTGTTTGCGTGTGAAGTGGCAAGGGAAGGAGACGGTGGCAGCGGTGGTGGCGGCAGTGGTAGAAGTAACAGTGGTAGCAGTAGTAGTAATAACAGGGGATCTAGTATGTAGCAGTAGTGTTGTTGTTGGTGGTGGTAGCAATTGTGGTAGGTGAAAGAAGGGTGTGAGGGGGGTTGTTAGGGGAATTGGAGGGGCATTTGTAGTAGCAGTGGTGGGGTATGCAGCAGTGGTGTAAGGGTTAGTGGTAGTAATTGTGGTAGGTGAATTAGGGATTGTGATGGGGGTATGCTAAGGGAATGAGGGTGGCAATAGTAGTAGCAGTAGTGGTAGTGGTGTTAGCAGTGATAACATGAGAGGTAGAGACAGTAGGGGAGGGGAAAGGGGGAAGATGAGGATGAGAGGGGGGAGGGAGACGGAGGAGGAGATGATGGGAGAGGGTTAAAGGGAGAAGGGGAAGGGTATTGTGGATAATTGCGAAGGTGAAAGGGGGGAGGAAGACGGAGAAGGTGATGGGGGAGTAGGGTTAAGGTAGAGAGGATGGGGAGGGAACGGGGTGGAGAAGGTGGTGGGGAGGGTTAAGGGGTGAGAGGGGGAGGAGGGAGTGTCCTGATGGTGGCGTCGCTAATGAACTTGTATTGTGCGGTACGTTTCGTGACCTTGAAACGGCGTAGTGAAGACAGAGAACTCATAAGACACACCAGCACTCGGTATTATCAGCCAGACCCAGGCGCTCGATATCCGAAGAGGAGGAGGAGAAGGAAGATGAAGAAGAAGAAGAAGAAGAAGAAGAAACAAAGTAGAGAGAGGAAAAGGAGGGGGAAGAGAAAAGGGAAGGGGAATAGAAAGATAAGAAAGAAAGAGAAAGAGGAAAAGAGGGAGGAGAAGGAGGAGGAAGAAGAAGAAGAAGAAGAAGAAGAAGAAGAAGAAGAAGAAGAAGAAGAAGAAGAAGAAGAAGAAGAAGAAGAAGAAGAAGAAGAAGAGAAATAAAGAAGAGAGAGGAAGAGGAGGAGGAAGAGAAAAGGAATGGGAAGAGAAAGACGAGAAAGATAAAGAGGAAAAGGAGGAGGGGGAGGAGGAGGAGGAGGACAGGCACTGGAGAGACCACTAACGGAAGCGCCTAACGTGTTTCTTTCAAGTTCTTGTTCCTCTTCTTTTCTTCTGGTCATCCGGAACACTTTTCACACCGGTTTTCATGCGTCTTTTTTTACTCGTTCTTTTCCACTCGCATTCATTTCTAATATCTTACATAGCAAATTAGTATTACTTTGCCATTCCTTACATTCCTATTCTTTCTTTCCACATTCCTTCTTTACTAATATTTTACTTACTAGATTATAATTACTTGGTCAGTGATCCAATTTTTACACTTTTTTTAGTATGCATTTTTTACTTATATTTTACTTAGCAGCTTATTATTATTTGCTATTTAAACATGCATTATTTACTAATATTTTACTTATCAGCTTTTTTTGAATTGTCATTGTTCATATTTTTACATTTTCTTTCTACATATAGTCTTTACTAATGTTTTATTTACCTGTTAATTGTTATTTTACTATTGTTTATATTTTCACTCTTTCTTTCAACTACATTCTTTACTGATATTTTACGTAGCGGATAATCACTTCTTTCTTGATGTTTCCCTTTCTCTGCGTCCCTCGGAATCTATTGTTTTGTATCACACGTTTCTCCGCTCCACGCTAAACTAAACCAACTCTTTGTATAAAGCGCGGAGTTATGAAGAGACGCATAAGCTCGCGTTATCCGAGTATCATCCGTTGTTTGTTAAGTGGTTGATAAATGTTTTGTTCTAAAGCATTGAAATGTGTGCATGTGTGTCAAGGTCCTGCGTAAGATGAGGATGCGGAGGAAACACGGAAACATGGAATAGCAGGCAACATGAACCAGTGTGGATTATAATGAGGTTGGCTGCTTTAGTGATTTGATCTATTCGCCAGTCCCGTTAATGACCTACCGAACAGTTGAAAGCACTTTTTTTTGTTTGTACATGCTGGACCGTACAATACCTCTCCTAGCTCTACGATGTTAAAGGTGATGGATTTGTTTAAGAAATTGATCGTTTTTGCATTAACGTCTCTGCAGGAAGCCAAAAATAGATATACGCAGATCAACGCACAAAAAATATACATAAGTCGTTTCAAACTCATATACGCAAAAATCACATATCAAGATGCGTAAATCAGCCTCCGAACAATGGAAATTACGCTGTATCTAAATTTTCACACGCGTATATGTTGAAAATACGTAAGTTTCAACGCATACGCAAAAAAAAAGTTATACTCTGAAATCTTTAAAAATGGTAGTGATCCATCGGCGAAGGACTCGGTTCGAAGAGAAATTCGTGCAACTGTCTGAGGAGGAGAAGAAAGACGAGGAAAATGAAAATGAAAACGCTGATAAGGAAAAGGATGTAGGATAAAAAGAGAGAGTAAGGAGAGGAAAACAAGAAAAGGGGATGATGTAAAATTGCAATGTGTTATGGAATAGAATAACAGGAAATTAGATAATGCTCATAGAAAATAATGTGAGAAAATGCAAGAGAAAAATGTGAAAACCAACCCAACGTTACAAAGAAAACTAGGAAGTGAAACCACATAACGGATGAAGAAGAATACGAAGGAAAAAAAAAGAAGGAAAAAAATATGCAAACCAGCGGTAAATATGAAAAACATAAACCGAATACTGACGAAGAAAGAAAAGAAGAATAGGAAAAGAAGTAGGAAGAGGAGGAGGAGGAGGAGGAAGGGGGAAATAGACCAGAAAGAAAACTGTTATTGTTAGCAAGTCGATGCTTCAGCGCAGCTCTGGAGGCCCGGTCGTGTGTGATGCAGATGACGGCGCCTCAGAGGGGGAGATGTGGAAACCTAAAAGTATGGAAGAGCAGACTCCAGATAATTTGCTGCCTTATAACGAGTTTGCCTGCATAGTTAATTTAAGTTATTCGTCAGATATTTCAATGGCCTGTCACATCGAACCTTCTCTTTTAGGAGGAGGGGAGGAGGAGAAGGGATAGTTACGCAGTTTTGAAGAAGGAAAGAGTTTAGACAAATTTGAGGTGGAGAAAGAGGATGAAGGGACCGGGGAGAAGGAGGAGGAGGAGAAAATAAAAAGAAGAAGAGCAAGAATAGTTTTAGGAGAAAGGTATAAAGAAGAAGGATGAGGAGGAAGAGGAGGAAGGAGAAGGAGTTGACCGACTGGAAGAGGACAAATAGCAGAAGCAGGAGGAGGAGGAGGAGGAGGAGGAGGAGGAGGAGCAGCGTTCGGGGAAGAGAAAAGCCTCGAACTCACAGAAGAACGCCGAGAAAGAGAACGTCTACGACTGTTTAGTTTGATTGTTTGTTCGGCCCTCAAAGACCTTCACGAGGGCTTCGCTGCCTCCCACACAAGCCATGACCTGCGCTTCTTAAGACCGACAATGGAGAACAGCGCTCGCAGCTTTATCTTCCTCCTCCTCCCCCACCTTCTTTGCTATTTTTCCTCCTCTTCCTATTGCTGCTATTTCCTCGTCTTCTTTCTCTTACTTCCTTTTGTTTCTTCTTCGTTTTCGTATTTGTCTTCAACTTTTCTTTATCTTCTTCTTCGTCTTTTGCTTTTTCTTCCTTGTGTTCGTCTTCTTCGTCCTCGTCTTCTTCGTCTTTTTCTTTTTCTTCTTCTTTTCGCCTTCTTTTCCTTCTTCTTCTTCTTCCTTCTTCTTCCTCCTCTTCATCTTCCTCCTACTAATCGTCCTCCTATCTTTCTGCTTCTTTTTCCTCCTCTTCCTGCCTCCTCCTCCTCCTCCTCCTCCTTCTCCTTCCTCCTCTTCCTCCTCCTCCTCCTTCCCCTCCTTCCGCATTCCTCTTACTTCTTTATTTCGAGGAGGAGAAGATTCCCTCTTGTCTCTCATTCTTCGACATTCTTCCTCCCTCGTAATTAGGAGAAAGAAAAATTAATCTCGTTGTTCGCCTTTTTTTTCCGTCCAGTTCCCATTCTTTCTCTTTTCCACTTACATAGAAACGCGTATTGAACCTGAGTCGTGATATTTCTACTCTTTTCGTCTTTTCCTTCTCGCCCTCTGTAACCTCAACGCTCAGAAAGTTATGGCCTCGTATATTTGTGGCTGTTATTTTCACTTCCATAGAAACGCGTATTGAAATTGAGCGATATTTTTTTCTACTCTTTTCTTCTTCTTTGGCTTCTCGTCCTCTGTAACCCCAATGCTCAGAAACTTATAGCGTCGTATTTTTGGTGGCTGTTATTTTCACTTCCACGGAATCTCTTATCAAACTCGCGTGATGATCCTCCTATTTTTTTTTCTTCTTTGCCTCTCGCCCTCCGTGACCTCAATGCTCCCAGAGTTATGGCCGCGTATTCCTGTGGCTGTAATTTGAAGGGAGTGTTGGGCGTGGCCTCTCCGCCCGTCATGAATCCCGAATGAACATAAAAAGGTGAGGTGTGGCCCTTTAGCTGACTTCTAACCTACTTTTTCTTTTTGTAACAGGCTCAAAATTTAGGAAGATGCGTTATTTTGTCTCATATAGTTCAATTTCTCTGTATTATTTTAGATATCTACTTTTCTTTATGTCTGTCATGAATCTAAAATGAACATATCACAGGTGAAGTGTGGCCCTGTAGCAGACTTCTAACCTACTTTTTTTCTTTTTTTAACAGGCTCAAGGGTAGGAAGATGCGTTATTTTATCTCATATAGTTTAATTTCTCTGTTATTTTAGATATCTGCTTTTCTTTCTGTCCCTCATGAATTTAAAATGAACATAAGAAAGGTGAGGTGTGGCCCTTTAACTGACTTCTAACCTACTTTTTTCTTTTTTTAACAGGCTCAAAGGGTAGGAAGATGCGTTATTTTATCTCATATAGTTTAATTTCTCTGTGTTATTTTAGATCACTGCTTTTCTTTCTGTTCGTCATGAATTTAAAATAAACATAAGAAAGATGAGGTGTGGCCCTTTAGCTGAATTCTAACCTACTTTTTCTTTTTAACAAGCTCAAAAGGTAGCAAGATGCGTTATTTTATCTCATATAGTTTAATTTCTCTGTGTTATTTTAGATCACCGCTTTTCTTTCTGTCCGTCATGAATTTAAAATGAACATAAGAAAGATGAGGTATGGCTCCTTAGCTTTAAACTTCTCAACCTCATTTTTTCTAACAGGCTGAAAAAGTGAGGAATATACGTAGTTTCCTCTCACCTATTTTCATTTCTCTTAGTATTATATTCTTCCTGACTTCTTAACCTACCTTTCATTATAGCAGGCTCAAGAAAGGAGAAAGAGATGTTAGTTACTCTAGTGTACTTTCATTTCTCTCTGTATTATTTTAGTTCATTGCTTTCCTCGTTGTCCATCATGAACCGAGATTGAACGTAGAAAAGTGTGCGGTGTTGCCATTCCCCTCACTACTCAACCCTCCTTTTCTCTTTTTATCAGTTCAAAAAATGAGAAAAAAGGTGTTATTTACTCATATTCTTTCATCTCTCTTAGTAGTCTTGTCTCATTGTATCTCTTTTTCCAGATGCATTTTTTATTCAATTATTTAGTACTTCCAAAAGGGGGGAGGAGGTGTTATTTACTTTCATATACTTTCGTTTATCTTTGTGTTATTTTCGTGGATTGCTTTTTCTCGATTTATCGAGTTATGTACCACTATCTATTTCCTTTACCGCTGGGGCAATGATAGACGCCCTCTCTGCGTCCCCACGTCTAATTTAATGCATGAATACACTTATCTCACTCATATCCCTCGACTGTTTCCTTATCCCCTGCCGCTCCGTATTCCCTTATCACATTCCTCATTTCTTCATCCTCTTTCTTATTTTACTCGTTGGATGGATTTCAATTGAGATATCCACCACCTCATTTTCCTCCCCTGGTCCCTCGCCCCCTCGTCCTCCTTGTTCAGGCTTCGGGCAGAAGAGAAACACCCCTTTACTTGGCCCTTCCTTCCGACCGTCTCATTCTCCCTCCCTTAATCTCCTTTACAAGCTCTGCGACTTCTCTTTTCCTCCTTTCCAGTCTGCTTTCCCTCTCCATACTCGCTGCACTGCGTCTAAAAGGGTCTAAACCTCCATCTGACCGTCGAGATAAAATACGTTTCAGATTGCCGTGACTGCTCTGGAAGGGGTCTAGTGGCTTGTGAAAATACGCCTTTGGTTTTGAGGGTCACCTACTCTGTTGCCGAAGGTGGTTTAGCTGTAGCGTTAGTGGTAGTGGTGGTGGTGATGGTGGTGGTAGTTTTGGTACTGGTAGTTGTGGTGATGGTAGTAGTAGTATTAGTAGTAGTAGTAGTTGTAGAAGTAGCAGTAGTAGTAGTAGTAGTAGTAGTAGTAGTAGAAAAAGAAGTAGAAGCAGTTGTAGCATTTTCCCCTCAGCTCCCTTCTTCCTTTTTACCAGTTTTCTTCTGTAATAATTAATGTATACCTGTCATCTTACTCCTCCTAACACCTGGCAGGTAAAACACAAAAAGTACCACACCGCCCTAAATCATTGGCCCTTCACTTGACGTTTTATGGGAGGCTGAAAGGCCGGGGATAGACGGGGCGGCGCTGTAGCATCACGTCACCAGACACATCAAACAGCCGCTGCGGTAAATGTTTAAACTTCAGTTGTCCGAATGTTTATGGTGACGGATGTTCCAGTTGTTGGTTTAATTGTCGCTGGTAATTCCGTTTTATGTGATTTTTTTACCAGTTCAGTGAGTGCCGTAATTGAGCGTCATTTAGGGGTTTGCTTTTTGCGTGTTTGGGTGGTATCAATTTTATGTTTGTTCGTGATTGAGAGAATGAGATTTAGTGATTTTTGGGTTCTGTGATTCGTTTTACTGCTTTTAATTTTTCCTGTTTTCTCTGTACAAGATATCAACCGTCTTTTCTTTGCTTACTTTCTTTCTGCGTTCCTTCGCCGTAAGTTTTTTTTACAGTAAAGGAAACAGCTCAAGGGTAAAAAAAAAAGTGATAATGAGAAAAAATCCGCTGAACACTGCCTCTATAAAAATGGGTTCAGAAGTATGGCCAAAAGAGAGGTCAATTTCGGGAGAGGAGCTGTCTGATACTCTGTTTTTCTCCTCGTTCTTCCTCCATCTCCTCTTCCTCCAACTCCTCCTCCTTCTCCTTCTTCTCCTCCTTCGTCGTTTTTCTCCTACCAACCAGGAAATGATTGAAATAAAAAAACACGTAAGAAAAAATAATGCAAAAAGAAAAATGCAAATATCATAAAGTATTTTCTTCCTTCTCTCCTCGCCCCATCATTCTGTCCACCCCTTTCCCCCTTCCTCTCTCTTAGCTCATTTCCCGCCGCTCGAGTCTCGCCTGACCTCCTCAAAGGGACGGACGTTGACCTCGCTGCCCTACCGGCATCAAACCTTAACCTTTTATTTCGCCTCGTCTGGTGAAACGACACTTGTTATTTTGTGTGTAAATCGACTCCGTGTGTGTAAATCGACTCCGTGTGTTACATTTTAACGTCACAACTTTTGAAATCCGTTCATCCACGTTTTTAATTAACCGTTACTTAAATAGGCCCGTACGCCTTCTCAGAAATCGAACGACTAACTGTGCTTGTTTACTTGTCTTATTTAGCACCACTCAACCTAATTAATTAACGTCTAACTCAGTGCTGTGACGCGTCTAACTAGTGTTTGAAGTGTTGCGAGGATTACCTTACAGTGAGAGGACTTCCCTGCTGAGCTGAGCGGTTAAGTTATATATCGACTTTTTTGTGTTTCCTGTCTTCCTCAGTAGGATTACAACTACACGACCTAACACAGCACCCAGTGAAAGACAGTGAGCTTCTTGTGTCTAACTAACGTAGAAAATCTGTCACTAACGTAGAAGCTTGACCCGTATACCAGCACACCTGTTTTGAAAAGGAGGAAAATTTTAATCCCCCAGAGAATTTTAATCCCAGAGGGAAAACACGTGTGGGCCCTCATAGACGCCACACCTCAAACTCTCCCGCGTGACTCGACCGATTTAAAGCCGCCTCCCTCTAGGTGTTGATACAAAATTCATCTTAACTGTAAAGCTCACCGATATATCGTCTTGCAACAGTAAATAAAAAAAAAGAAGTAATCATGCCGTCCAACTATTTCAATTGCTGTAATTGTTCAAAGAAATATGCTGCGATTCACTACCAAACCAGCGACGCGATGTGTAGGTACTGTGTCTTAGACTTACGTATTCAGGCACTACAAACAACCAACGAGGATCTACAACGCTCCAATTCTTTACTTTGGGACATCGTGACGTCACACCCTCAACTCCCTTCTTCTTCTTCTTCTTCTTCTTCTTCTTCTTCTTCTTCTTCTTCTTCTTCTTCTTCTTCTTCTTCTTCTTCTTCTTCTTCTTCTTCTTCTTCTTCTTCTTCTTCTTCTTCTTCTTCTTCTTCTTCTTCGTCTTCTTCTTCTTCTTCACCTCCACCACCAGCACCGCCATCACCCCCCTCCCCTCCCCACCCATCCCACCATCACCACCACCTACTCTTCCTCCTCCCTTCCTCTTCCTCACTCTTCTCTTCCGCCCTTCCTCCTCCTCCAACTCTGCCCCTCCTCCACATCATCAACATCCTCCTCCTCTACTCCCCCAGCTAACCCCTTCTTCCTCTGCCTCCTCCTCCGCCTCTGCCGCCTCCTCATACATTTCTTCTCCCCTCCTCCACATCTTCCTCCTCTACTCCTCCCCAGTCATCCCCTACGCCCCTTCCTCCTCCTCCGCCTCTGCCCCTCCTCCACATCCTCAACATCCTCCTCTACTCCTCCCCAGTCAACCCCTTCCTCCCCTTCCTCCTCCTCCGCCTCTCCCCCCTCCACCACATCCTCAACATCCTCCTCCTCTGCTCCCCTGCAGTCAACCCCCTCCGCCTCTTCCTCATCTTCCCTTGGCTCCCCCTTGTCCCTCTCCTCTACCAGCCCTCCTAACGCCTCCACGTCCAGTCGTCACCACCTCCCCTCCTCACTACTCATCCATTAGACGCCACAAGACCATTCTTCCTGCTGTGGTCTGCGTAGATCAGACACAGTTTCGGGGCACAGACAAGCTGAAAACATCTGTTAGACTTGTAGGGGACTCGCTGGTTAGAGGTCAATTAACGGAATTCTGCGGCAGGAAAACAGAGACGCGGAGGCGTTATTGTATTCCGGGAGCCAAACTGGACGACGTTACTTCAGCTGTCGATGCTGTCACGGAACTCGC
The DNA here is from genome assembly GCF_024679095.1 of Eriocheir sinensis. Classification (NCBI taxonomy): domain Eukaryota; kingdom Metazoa; phylum Arthropoda; class Malacostraca; order Decapoda; family Varunidae; genus Eriocheir; species Eriocheir sinensis. Next base: position 2,564,406 of record NC_066526.1, on the reverse strand, counting down.
GAAGGAAGACACAGTTTATTTGATTCACGCGGGGACAAATGACGTTCAGTCTACTCAAACTCAGGCCCTACTATCAAAATACCGTCAGGTCATTCGGCGTTACAAGACCAAGTCCCCTCACGTCATTGTCTCTGGAATTCTACCCAGAATCAGCGCTTACGCCGGCTTCAACAGCAAAGCGAGCAACATCAATACTAGTCTGAAGGAAGCGAACTGGTACAACTCGTCACGGCCACATTTCTATCATGTACACAAATGCACGTAGTTTAATACCCAAAAAGGACGAAATTAGGGCGTATATTGCAACAGAGAAACCAGATGTGGTAGCCATCACAGAGACTTGGGCCAACTCTACCCATCTAGAATCCGAAATGTCATTCCCCACAAAAGTCGAAAGCACAAGAAAGGAGGAGGAGTAGTTTGCTACGTAAAAAGTACACTCCCTGCCATAAAAATAGACAAACAGGACGCAGAGAAATACGATTCTGTCTATGTGGAAATAACCGCAAATAACAAGAAACTAACACTTGCAACCGTATACAGGCCTCCGAAACAACAGGCAGCCGATGACACTGCCCTCTACGAAGAGATTCACTCTCTAACACAAAGCAAGGAAGCAATTATAATTGGGGACTTTAATTGCCCTAACATTGACTGGGGACTGATGACTGGAGATCAAGAGGGTAACAGGCTTTTATAAATGGTGGAGGATTCGTTCCTCACTCAAGTTGTAACTCAACCAACAAGAGAAAACAATCTGCTGGATCTGGTATTAGTAAGCGACCCCGACCTCACGACCTGGGACCAACTTGGCATCACCGGAATACACATCGACAACGCGTGGAACGTCAAAGATGCCGTAGATCCACCGTGGATGACCAGAGAAATAAAAAAGCAAAAAACCTAAAAAAAATTATAATTTGATGGGAGTAGCAACTATGAAAAGCAAATAGCGCGCGAAATCAAAAAACTCTCAGAAATTCTTCACATACATAAGATCGAAAAAAAAAAAAAAAAATATATTGGTCCCCTGACGACTGGACTGGTATCTGTAGACAGGGACAAACAGATACCATATTCAACCGGTCAGTTCACATCTGATCGCGTGGATAAGAGATTGGCTCACACACAGAAAACAACGAGACTACTCAACGGACAGCCTTCCGCTACCAGTCACCACACCTGGGTGGCTCCTCAAGGGGTCAGTGCTGGACCCATCCTCTTTATATATATATCAATGACCTGATCAAGACTGAAATCCAATCCACAATAATTTTGAGATGAGACACCAGGTGGGTGATGGAACACAAAGACCGACTGCAAACTGCAAAATCATTCAGAAAATCACAATCCACGAATGGTCGGAAAATGGCAAATGTCTTTTAATGTTGACAATGCAAAAAAAATGCACATTGGGTCAAAAAAATAGTAACCACACACATAGATGGAGACCTCTGCAAGCGATGCAGGGAGAAAAGGAAGATCGTCACTTATCAGCAGTGACCTGAAACACGCGAATCACTGTAAAAAGCATACAACAAGGCCAACATTATGCTCGGGTTCATAGCGAGGAACTTCGAGTGTAAAACACCAGACGTGATGCTATCCTTGTATAATTCCATGGTAAGACCGCACCTCGAGTATGCAGTGCAGTTCTGGTCTCCCAATTACAGAAAGGACATTGCTTTACTGGAAAGGATTCAACGACGCGCCACAAAGATGATTCCAACCTTCAGGGCTCAACCGTACGAGGAACGACTCAAGCGACTCAATCTCTTTACATTGGAGAAAAGACGCCTACGAGGGGATATGATTCAAGTCTTCAAGTATCTAAAAAGTTCAATAACGTCGATTACTCCAAATTCTTTGAACTGCAAACCAACTCAAGAACTAGAAATAACGGTTTACCCATTCAGTCGAGTCGATGTAACACAGACATTGGAAGGAGTTTCTTTTCAAACCGAGTCATCCGCCACTGGAACAATCTTCCCTCAGAAGTAGTAAATGCGAATACCATCAACTCCTTCAAATATAGAATCGACCGTCATTTCGCTGCGTCAGGAGTAAACTGAATAACGAGGGGCTTCCATCTGCTCCTCAATATCGAGGTGCTTTCATCTGCTCACCAAGCCCCAAGTGGCGGTCGAGCAGATTAAATCACCCAAGCGGGCGACCTCGTAATGAGCCAATAGGCTTTCTGTTGCCTGCATTTCCATGTTTCCATGTTTCCATGTTTCGTCCTCGTCCTTTTGTAACATCTGACAAGGTGAACTTACCCTCTCACATCATAACGACGGGGACGCCTGAGCCAATTAAACGGTGAAGGGAAGACAAGAGGAGGAAAAGGAAGAGAAAAGGGAGACGGAGGAGAAGAAGAGCAGGGTTGTAACTGGAAGATGGAGCGGAACGTCAAAATAAAGATGAAAAGTGCGAATATTGACACGTGCCGCGACAGAATAACGAGGAAGAGTTAGAAATGATAACGTAAATATTTAATGAAAGAAACAGGAAAATAATAGGAGGAGGTAGAAGAGATGACACGTACTGCGATATAACAAGAGGAGGCGGGTAAAAATGCTGAAGTGAAGATGAACTATAAGAAATAAGACGAAGAAAAAGGTGAGATAGAAGAGATACCTTCTGAGCAGTATGAACAGTCGTCTGCTTAGAATACACCTTTCTTTATTTTTGCGATTAATGTAGACAGTTTAATATTGCAAGCTGAAATATTTGGTCGTTTCGTTGATCTCTTTCAAGGAAGTAGTCTTAACTAATATTATTCACGTTTGAGATTAATGTAAATATTTCCATCTTGCAGGTCGTTATCTAATGTCTGGTTTCGTTTTTCTTTTTCTTTTGAAACGACGCGTCCAAATAGAAATACAATGCTGAATCGTTTTTCCGCTCATGGTATATTTAACGTTCCCAGATATCTTTTTTTTAACGTTTCGGACTATATCGCAGGTGGGTTTTCTTGATGGGGCCTGATGATAGGCCCCAGCCCGTTGTGGCGCAGGTAAGTGTTTATAGTGGCGCCATCTGCTTGGCTCATGCTGCCCCCCGGAGCTCGTCTTTAAGCCTCTCTTTAGAGAGAAAATTTCTAGAATTCGGGTTGATTGGTGGTCGTCAGGACATCATGTAGGTAGAGTTAGGCCACTCGACGGTGATTGAAAAATCCCAGCTGTGGCGGCGGACAGGACTCGAACCCGTATCCAGCACCGGCAATCTAACCACTCAGCCACCGCTTCCTAGACGCTGGACGAAAATAACGTGAACTCGAGGATAAGATGAAGGACGAATCGCAAACCTAGCATCGAATAATTATATTTTTTCTCTCGCAGTTTTAATGGAATTCCAGTATTTTTCAGTTGTCGAGTCCATTGTGCTCCTGAGTAGTGTTGGACCCAATTAAAATATAGTTCATTACTGAGCTGGGTGTTCTTTTGTCCAGCCTCAAAAACCCTTTGATCCGACGTATTATTTTATGCTTTTCTCCTTTTTGTTTATCCCTTTTTTCTTTACTACTTTCTTCTCTTTTATCCTTCATCTTCTCTTTTCTCTTTTCATCTCTCTCTCTCTCTCTCTCTCTCTCTCTCTCTCTCTCTCTCTCTCTCTCTCTCTCTCTCTCTCTCTCTCTCTCTCTCTCTCTCTCTCTCTCTCTCTCTCTCTCTCTCTCTCTCTCTCTCTCTCTCTCTCTCTCTCTCTCTCTCTCTCTCTCTCTCTCTCTCTCTCTCTCTCTCTCTCTCTCTCTCTCTCTCTCTCTCTCTCTCTCTCTCTCTCTCTCTCTCTCTCTCTCTCTCTCTCTCTCTCTCTCTCTCTCTCTCTCTCTCTCTCTCTCTCTCTCTCTCTCTCTCTCTCTCTCTCTCTCTCTCTCTCTCTCTCTCTCTCTCTCTCTCTCTATATATTATCCTCGTATCCACTTTCTGCCGACACTATCTACATCTGGTCTATTTGTTTTTGTTTTTTGTTTTGTTTAGTTCTACCAGTCTTTCGATTTATGTACTGCCAGTGTTTTTTGTTTTGTTTTTGTTCAATTCCAGCAACAGAGTAATTAGAAAGTTATTTTTTATCTGTGCTCTCTCTCTCTTTCTCCTTCTTTCTCTCTATCTATCTATATTTATCTACCTCTATCTCTCTATTCCCCCCCCCCCCCACACACACACACACGCGTACACACTCACACACACACACGTAACCCCATCACTACCTTCCCGCATTCTCCAAAATACACAGACCATCAACGAACCCTAAAAACGTGCACTTTTCTATGGGGTCTGATTCCTTTTAACGTTTTCTCCTCGCCCTCTCCTTCCTTCCCCGCACCCCGTTCACCCTCATCTGCACATTTCACAAGTCACACCTCGCCCTCACCCCTTCCCTCAGTTTTCACACTTTGCACCTCCACAAACACCCACCTGCTGCCAACGCTTCACACCTCAATGACTTACTAATGTACTTACTGTGTTCTCTCCCCTCACTCATCCCATACACACGCCACATACAAAAGAGAGAGAGAGAGAGAGAGAGAGAGAGAGAGAGAGAGAGAGAGAGAGAGAGAGAGAGAGAGAGAGAGAGAGAGAGACTGCTTCACCGTGTACCTTTTGTTCCTCTCTTTTTGCCTCCCCTTCTTTCCTTCCTGTCTTCTTTTTATCCTTTTGTTTCCATTCGTCCTCCGGTGGTCAGTGTTCGTTTTTATCCACATATGTATCTTTCTCAGTATGTGTGTGTCTGTAAATCTGTTTGTTTGTAAATGTGTGTGTGTGTGTGTGTGTGTGTGTGTGTGTGTGTGTGTGTGTGTGTGTGTGTGTGTGTGTGTGTGTGTGTTTCTCATGGCATAGTATTTGTTTTCTTTATCTTATCTTATTCCATATAATCTTGTCGACATTTTCTTACCTTTTATCAATATTTGTTTATCTGTGCAGTATCTGGCTCGCTATAATTTCCTCAAAATAGTCTTACCAAAGAACTCAGAACGATTTCATTATTTTTTTTCTTTGTGTGATGTCTATTTTTATTCATTTGTTTTCTATGCCCTCTCTGGCCTCAATCCTCAGAAGGCTTATGGACCTGATGGAGTGCCTCCTATTGTCCTTAAAAACTGTGCCTCCGTGCTGTCACCCTGTCTGGTCAAACTCTTTCGCCTCTGCCTGTCAACATCTACCTTTCCTTCTTGCTGGAAGTATGCCTTCATACAGCCTGTGCCTAAGAAGGGTGACCGCTCAAATCCCTCAAACTACCGCCCTATAGCTTTACTTTCTTGTCTATCTAAAGCTTTTGAATCAATCCTTAACCGGAAGATTCAAAAGCACCTTTCCACTTCTGACCTTCTATCTGATCGCCAGTATGGGTTCCGCAAGGGGCGTTCTACTGGTGATCTCCTAGCCTTCTTAACTGACTCTTGGTCATCCTCTCTTAGCTGTTTCCATGAAACGTTTGCTGTTGCGCTAGTCATAGCAAAAGCTTTTGATAGAGTCTGGCATAAATATTTGCTTTACAAACTACCCTCCTACGGTTTCTATCCTTCTCTCTGTACCTTTATCTCCAGTTTCCTTTCTGACCGTTCTATTTCTGCCGTGGTAGACGGTCACTGTTCTTCCTCTAAATCTATTAACAGTGGTGTCCCACAGGGTTCTGTCCTATCTCCCACTCTTTTGCTGTTGTTCATTGATGATCTTCTTTCCAAAACGAACTGTCCTATCCATTCCTACGCCGATGATTCCACTCTGCATTACTCAACTTCTTTTAATAGAAGACCCACCCTTCAGGAACTTAACGACTCAAGGCTGGAGGCTGCAGAACGCTTAGCCTCAGGCCTTACTATTATTTCCGATTGGGGCAAGAAGAACCTGGTGTCCTTCAACGCCTCAAAAACACAGTTTCTCCACCTATCCACTCGACACAATCTTCCAAACAACTATCCCTATTCTTTGACAACACCCAGCTATCACCTTCCTCAACACTAAACATCCTCGGTCTATCCTTAACTCAAAATCTCAACTGGAAACTTCATATCTCATCTCTTACTAAATCAGCTTCCTCGAGGCTGGGCGTTCTGTACCGTCTCCGCCAGTTCTTCTCCCCTGCACAGTTGCTGTCCATATACAGGGGCCTTGTCCGCCCTCGTATGGAGTATGCATCTCATGTGTGGTTGGGCTCCACTCACACAGCTCTTCTGGACAGAGTGGAGGCTAAGGTTCTTCGTCTCATCAGCTCTCCTCCTCATACTGATAGTCTTCTACCTCTTAAATTCCGCCGCAATGTTGCCTCTCTTTCTATCTTCTATCGATATTTCCACGCTGACTGCTCTTCTGAACTTGCTAACTGCATGCCTCCCCCCCTCCCGCGGCCCCGCTGCACTCGACTTTCTACTCATGCTCATCCCTATACTGTCCAAACCCCTTATGAAAGAGTTAACCAGCATCTTCACTCTTTCATCCCTCACGCTGGTAAACTCTGGAACAATCTTCCTTCATCTGTATTTCCTCCTGCCTACGACTTGAACTCTTTCAAGAGGAGGGTATCAGAACACCTCTCCTCCTGTATTTGATCTTCCTTTCGGCCACCTCTTTTGCTTTACTTTAGGAGCAGCGAGTAGCGGGCTTTTTTTTTATTATTGTTTTCTTTTTTTGTTGCCCTTGAGCTGCCTCCTTTGTTGTAAAAAAAAAAATACTGTCTTACGAATCCTCTTTTAATTCTAAGCCCTTATCAGACCTCTGTTAGCCTCGTATAAGTAGCTTTGTTGTACCTTGATGGCTCTACCTGTTTACTGCCTTATAATGAAAACATCTTTTGTGTGAAAAATTAAAAGAAAAGTATTGTTAAGGAAGGCACGTACGCTTGACGCTGCCTGGGAGATCTTATTTTAATTAGCTCAGTCCGCCCTGAGTGTTATGTTTGTTCTTTGAATATTGATGAGCCTATTGTCCTTTGATAAGCATTTTTTGTTGTAAATATGACTTTCTTTTGAGGGAGACTACTTTGTTGATTTATTTATTCGTTTTTGTTTAATCTAACCATTTATTTTTATACTTGATTTTTTATATTACTGAGAAGTCGATGCCGTTTTCCATTCGTTGTACTTTTGTTATTTCTTTGACTACTACTACTACTACTACTACTACTACTACTACTACCACCACTACTACGATTACGACTACTATTACTACTACTACTGTCACCGCAACAACAACAACAAAGAATAACCACTACTACTACTACTACTACTATTATTACTATTACTACTACTACTACTACTACTACTACTACTTCTACTACTACTACTATCACCATTATTGATACCACACTACCAACCCTGTGATCGGATTAGATGCAGTATAAGTAAAGGTCTCAGCACAAATAAACTATCGACGTATTTTAAGTTTGTAGACTTTAAGGGAATATCATCGTCTTATCTGAGAGGAGCCACAGCATCGGTCCAGCGAGACATTTAAGACACCACTGGCCTTCGCTGCATGTCCCTTTATCCACATTTGAGACCAAGACTATGTAGGAGTTAATAACCCAACGATAGTGTCCTCAGATAAAATCACAGCCTGCATCCTGCGCCGAAGGATCAAATGCTGGGGCCAAAGGGGAGGAGATTTTATTAGCCTTACCTGAGGCGCATAATTATTGTTAATGAATCTCATCAACAAGCCTCACAAGTGATACTCCTCCCCTCCGGTGCCACGCCTCGCCGAATATTTATGTGGAGAAAGAATGAGTGAAAAATTGTATTAAAACTTTTCATATTATAGTTCAGTTCCGTTTATTTTTTCTAGTTTGTATCTTTTCTTATTCTCCTATATTTTGTTAAACATTTTTAGGGAATTTGAGAGCAGTGAATGGGGAAATACATTATTCACGAGGTTGAATTATAACATTTGTCATAGAGTACACACACACACACACACACACACACACACACACACACACACACACACACACACACACACACACACACACACACACACACACACACACACACACACACACACACACACACACACACACACACATCACAAATATCTGAGGAGACACCCTGCCCTGTTGACAGACCCCTTTTTTGCTCTTGGTTTCCTCGAATTTCCCAGCAGTGCAACTTACACGAAAGGAAGACGCGAAGAAAAGGGCGGAAAGACAAGGGGACGGCGAGGAGGAAACAGCGGGACAGACAAAGGCCACAGATGAACAAAGGCCACCGGGGGCAGCAGCGGCGAGATGAAGGGAAGAATACTTTGGCAGCCGCAGACATACTTGTTAGAAAAAGGCAACCGTCCCTAAGCCTGACCTCAAGGACTTCGAGTGATGTAGAAGCTCCTACGAGACGTCTTAACATCGCTTAGAATTCATCTCTTGGTATAGGAATAGGCAAGGATTAGAAGACATGGGAGAAGAATGAATAGGACGATGAAGAGGAAGAGGAAAAGGAGGAGAAACGCATGGGACATATGAAGAGCAGGAGAGGAATAAGAAGTTAACTTTGATGAAGAGAAACAGAAGGAGGAGAAAGAGGAGGAGAAGGAAGACAGCAATAATGAGCATGAGAGAAATGAGAAGAGAACAATAAGAATAACGAAGCGAAGAAAAAGGATTAGGAAAAGAAATAACAGTAAAAGAAAGAGATATTAGAAACAGAAGAAATTGAGGAATGGAAGAGGAATCAGGAGACAAAGGAAAAGACAAACAAGAATCGGAGGCAAAAATAAAATAGAGACACACAGGAACGAGAGCAGAGGAGACGGAGAGCAGTGTCCGGGAAGGAATCTGATTAGCGGCCGGAGGAGTTGTCTCGTAATCACATTAAAATCCAATCACCCATCGAGCAATCGGAGAAGCAATCCCGCACGTATCATGTAAACGTTCATCTTTAATTGCTTTAGTGTGTGCGCGTGTGTGTATGTATGTGTACGTGTGTATGAGAGAGAGAGAGAGAGAGAGAGAGAGAGAGAGAGAGAGAGAGAGAGAGAGAGAGAGAGAGTAATTGGTAATGAACGTAATATAAAAAATTCGCAGAGACGGTGGGTTGATATTTTGGAACTAATTACGTTCATTTAATTAGAAAACAGGCCAATTATTTTCGAGTTAATTGAATTTTCGTGAGGGGCGGGGATGTCCAATACTCGAATTTACCTTTTTGTATGGCGTGCCGCAGATTAACCAATAAGCAAATCTGAAACACTGAAGGGAAGCGTCCAAGCCAGATGATAAGGGTGTGGAGTTACAGTCAATTCAAACGGTGTGAAATGAGAAGACCATTGGTGGCATCGAGGTATGAAGTCTACGGAGTTTTGAACGCACATTTCATTACCTTGGCTATCGAGGTATAATTGTCTCCCTCCAATACTTTTTTTTTTTTTTACGGCCAGGGAGGCAGCTCAAGGGCAACAAACACAAACAAGAATAAAAAGTATGAGAAGAGCATTGGTGGGATCGAGATATGAAGTCTACGGATTTTTTAACACACATTTCATTACCTTGGCTATCAACGTATAATTATCTCCATCCAGTACTGTTGTTTTACGCCTAGCGAGGCAGCTCAAGGCAAACAAACACAAACAGAATAAAAAAATCTCGCTATACGCTACGCCAACAAAATATGATAGAACGAGAAACCAGATAAGAAGTCAATTTGGGTTGAGAATATATTTTGAGACTTGAAAATTATAAGAATATTCCATAGATACTCCCTCACAAACATGACATACACAGGTAAATAGGGACACAGGTAAATAGGCATCCATTCAGGTGTTTTCTCGGAAGTAACAATGACACAAATATACCCGAGAATATCTATAGACGATGACGCTGATGCCGCTTACATAACTTAACCAGCACCCCCTCTAATAAACACGCTTCCAAGGTGAGATCAGAGCACAGTAAAGCCGCCCTCGGTGAACCTCTATAGGGCGTGCTGAGATGATCCCCAACGATGCTTCATTTCCTCTTGCTGTGCCTCCCTCCCTCCCTTCCGACCTCTCTCACTCCCGCGCTCTCTCCCTTCCTCCCTCCACCTCTCACCTTCTCCTGCTATCTCCTGTTTTCCAGCTAGTTCCTTCACACCTCTCGTTCTCTCATGTTCTTGTTCTTTCTCGTTCTCTCTCGTTCTCGTTCTCGCTGTAGTTCTCTCTCGCTCTCTCTCGTTCTCGTTCTCGCTGTAGCTCTCTCTCGTTCTCGTGCTCGCTATAGTTTTCTCTCTCTCTCTCTCTCTCTCTCTCTCTCTCTCTCTCTCTCTCTCTCTCTCTCTCTCTCTCTCTCTCTCTCTCTCTCTCTCTCTCTCTCTCTCTCTCTCTCTCTCTCTCTCTCTCTCTCTCTCTCTCTCTCTCTCTCTCTCTCTCTCTCTCTCTCTCTCTCTCTCTCTTCTATCCTTAATCCCTCTCATCTTCTTCCATATGTATTTATTATTATTTCTCTTATTATTCTTCAGTTACCGTTCATTATTTACTCTCTGCCTCTCTCTCCCACCTTACCTACTTCCCTCCAGCCTTTCTCTCCCTTCCTCCTTTCAGTTCTCCATTCTTCCTTCCTACTCTCCACTGCAGACTCCCTCTCCTTCTATTCTCCTTCCCCTTCGCAGCCTTCCTAGTCCTTTCTTCACCCTCAGCCATCTCTTCCACTGTCAAGCTCCCGTCAAAGTCCCTCTCCTCGGTCCCTCTTGATCTCTCCTGCCTTCCCTCCCTCGGTCCCTGGTGGTGGCTGTGAATAATTTAACCTCAGATACTAAAGGGTCAAGATGACGGCACAGGACAGGGCTCTCACTCTCGCTCTCGTTCTTGCTTTCGTTCTCGTTCTCGCTCGTTTTCTCTCTCTCTCTCTCTCTCTCTCTCTCTCTCTCTCTCTCTCTCTCTCTCTCTCTCTCTCTCTCTCTCTCTCTCTCTCTCTCTCTCTCTCTCTCTCTCTCTCTCTCTCTCTCTCTCTCTCTCTCTCTCTCTCTCTCTCTCTCTCTCTCTCTCTCTCACTCTCTCTCTCTCTCTCTCTCTCTCTCTCTCTCTCTCTCTCTCTCTCTCTCTCTCTCTCTCTCTCTCTCTCTCTCTCTCTCGTGTTTAATTACATCTTATAGTACATTCCAGGTAAGGAGCTCCAATAATATATACTTTTAATGCTCTAAGTCAGAATGTCAAAAGTTATTCTAAAAGCTGTGTGACAAGTTTTTTTGTTTTTTTTTATTATGCTAGATATTTCAGTGAGACTTCGTTGGAGCATGTGTGTTGCGTAAATGAAATAAATTAAACATGTACCTTTTGTCACGTATTGCATAACTAGTTTTATTAATGCACATATTATTGCATCATTCCTTTTACGTCAATCAGAGTGAAAATGTTCTTCGTTATGTAAATGGATGCGCTGGGTTCATCGGCTTCAGGAAGACCACCCGGAAACAGTGTAAGATCGATTTTTGATGTCTGGCAGGGCCTTGCAATATTTAGCAATCAGACTTCTGTCACTCACTGCATGGTGGCTGGATTTCCCGCATTCACACGCCTTGGTTTAAATTCATTGGGTCACGTCAGTAAATCTTGGCGCAATTTTGAATTCTGAAGGCATACCGGGCACCTGCCACCACCACTACTTCCTCCTTCTCCTCCTCCTTGTCTTCCTCCTTCCACTCCTTCTCTTCCTCCTCATCCTCATCCTCATGCTTTCCTCCTACTCGTCCCCTTTGACTTGTATCCTCTGGTTCAGTATATTCAAGCCACGATCATTCCTTTTCGTCTTTTCCTTGATACAGCCTCCACTATATTTATTCTTTAGTTTTCCCTCCCTTTTCCTTTCGTTTTCCTTTTCGTTCTCCATTCTAAATCTTCTTCCTCCGGTGTTCGTGTTTTCCTCACCTCACTTTCTCTCCCTTCTAATCAGTTTATCTCTAATATTTCTTTTAGTTTTCCTTCATTTTCCCTTCCTCTCGCTTCTAATAACTTCAGCTCGAGTTTTTCCTTTAGATTTCCTGCCTTTTCTCTTAGTTTTCCTTTTCTTTCTCTATTCTAAATCTTCCCTCTCGGTGTTCGTGTTTCCCTCACCTCACTTTCTCTCCCTTCTAATCAGTTTATCTCTAATATTTCTTATAGTTTTCCTTCCTTTTCCCTTCCTCTCGCTTCTAATAACTTCACCTCGAGTTTTCCCTTTAGTTTTCCTCTCTTTTTCCTTTATTTTCCTTTTCGTTCTCTATTCTAAATCTTCCCTTTCGGTGTTCGTGTTTCCCTCACCTCACTTCCTCTCCCTTCTAATCAGTTCACCTCAGATCCCTTTCCTGTCCCCTCTTTCTTCCTCTCTCTCCTAATTGTTGTGGCTCTACCATTTACCTCTTCTCTCTCTTCCTCCTCTCTTCTTCCTTTCCTCACCATCTCGTCACCACTCCTTACCTCTCATCCTCTTCCTAACCGCCTCTTGACTTCCCTCTTAAGCGCTCTTCCCTTTCACTCCACGTCACGGTTCTATTACTCCTTCACCGCATCGCTCCGCCTTACAACTCCATCTCAGCATCTCATTTCGGTCTTCCATACATATTCATTTCAGGGCCTTTTTTGTGTTGGATTCTTTACTTATATCGCTTTTGGGGGATGATGTAATTGCAGGTGAATGTGTAGTTGTTATATTGCATCTCATTGTTAAGTATCTATTTCAGTGTCCCCATACGTATTGAATTTAGAGCCATTTTAATGTAGCTTTCATAACTATTCTTTTTTTAAATCATATTACTGAACGAATATTTTAGTTGTTATTTAGAAAGAGAAAAGTAAATGATTCCTATTCTTCTGCAAAAAAATATATGGTTTTAACGAATTTTCTTAGTTGTTATTTTGAGAGAAATTTGTTTTGCCCTTTCCTCGGCAAAAATAATATTAGTTACCGATTTTTTCACTTCTTATTTTGAAAGAGAAAATCTAGTTATGTTATTTTATTATTTTTTACAGGAAAGGAAGCAGCACATGGGCATTAAAACAAAGTGTAGAAAAAATTCTCGCTAAATGTTGCTCCTAAACAAATTAAAAGTAGAGAATGGCCAAAAGAGAGGTCAATTTTGGGTGGAGAGGTGTCTTGATACGCCCTCTCTTCTTCAAAAAAGCATATGCTGGAACAAATATTTTAACCATTTTTTTCAGTTCTAATTTTGAAAGAGAAAATTAAGTTATGCCTTTCTCCAAAAATTATATTATTGAAAGATTTTTTTGGTTGTTATTTTGAATGATAAAATCAGGTTATGGAACTCCTGTAATAAAATACAGATAAACAGGCAATTTATTTAGTTTTCAAGGAACAGATTGGCTTTCGCTGGACAGGATCTTACGTACTTAGTGTCGAAGTTGAGCTTAAGGAGTTGGATCAAGTTATAAGGCATTGAATCGCTTTCCTTGCTCGCAATGCCCCAACGACTCTTTACGGAGGGACGTAGTTGCCCTTAGTCCGCCATCTTGTTTACCTGCGCCTCGTAATGGTCAAAGTTTACCTGCATGGCGCCGCCCCCCTCACTTACACCTCCACTCTTTGCTTCCCCGCAGCGTTATCGCGTATTTATCTCCCTCCCTTCCTCCCTCCCTCCCTCCGCTCTCTCCATCTCCCTCTACGTCAGCTCTCTCGTCTCTCGCATTTCTGTTTCTCTTTCTGTTTCTCTCTCTCTCTCTCTCTCTCTCTCTCTCTCTCTCTCTCTCTCTCTCTCTCTCTCTCTCTCTCTCTCTCTCTCTCTCTCTCTCTCTCTCTCTCTCTCTCTCTCTCTCTCTCTCTCTCTCTCTCTCTCTCTCTCTCTCTCTCTCTCTCTCTCTCTCTCTCTCTCTCTTTTTTATTTAAACATGTTCAGTACATTAGTACATGGCAGTATTATTTGTCTATGCTAAAGTTCCCCCGACCGTTGGGGAGCTATTTAAAAGCTTCTGCCGATTATATTATACAATTATTATACAATATATTATACAATTATATATATACATGTTTACGGTGGGTGTAGGAGTAGCCACCTGTGGGACGCAACCTTCATCTGCTGAGTGGACAGTTGTGTCACATCCACATCAGCAGTGAGGTTGTTCCACCACACCACCGCTGCGATGGAGAAGGCACGTTGGTGGGTGCTGGAGCGGGCCATTGGCACTTCCAGGAGGGAGGCGTTGCTCAGCACCGTTCTCGTGCTGCGCTCAGACCTCCTCCAGGTAGCCCTCAGGTCCGTCAGGTGGGGCACTAGGCCCACTTGTGCCTTGTGTAGCACCGTCAGGGCAGCTACGCGGCGACGGTGCTCCAGGCTATTCAGCTGGTTCGTGGCTGGTCTTGCCCTTCCTTCGTGTGGGTGTTGTTGTTGTTGTTGTCGCTGTGTCTCCCACTGGCTCGGTCGGTGGTGCTGGGTGCCGTTGATGAGGCGTTCAGCCCTCCTCTGCACCTTGTCTAGCAGGTTGAGGTGGCAGCGGGCGCTGGCCATCCAGGTGAGCGGTGCATACTCCATCACTGAACGGACTTGTGCCTTATAGAGGGTGTTCAGGCCTTCAGCATCGAGGAGGTTCTTCCTGCGGCGCAGGAGGTTCACCTTCTGGGAGGCTTTTTGCGCCACCCTTTCAAGGTGACGGTCAAACCGCAGCTGGGAGTCCACCTCCACGCCCAGGATGTCGACGCTGGACTACAGAGGGATGGTGTCATTCCCGAATCTCAGTCTGCCGTGGAGTTGCCTCGCGTCCTCCCGAGAACGTGATATTACCATGGCCTGGGTTTTGTCAGGGGCAAACCTGACTTGCCACCTCTTTCCCCAGGCCATTATGTCTGCCAACTGTCTGTTGACGGACTCTATCACGTCCTGGGCTTCCTCCCTCTTGTATGTTCTGGAGAGGGTGCAGTCGTCGGCGTAAGCGCTCTCTCTCTCTCTCTCTCTCTCTCTCTCTCTCTCTCTCTCTCTCTCTCTCTCTCTCTCTCTCTCTCTCTCTCTCTCTCTCTCTCTCTGTGGCCATACAAATAATACTAATAATAACAACAATAATAATAATAATAATAATAATAATAATAATAATAATAATAATAATAATAATAATAATAATAATAATAATAATAATAATAATAATAATAATAATAATAATAATAATAATACAAATAAAAGGAACTTCAATGACAGCACGAAACTATTTTTAGAAAGACATTTTCTCGGGAATACGATTCACTTGTGTGTACTAAACCTGCTTGCATGCCCGTGAGCACACACACACACACACACACACACACACACACACACACACACACACACACACACACACACACACACACACACACGTTCGTCGATCTTGAAGTCTATTTGAAGTTTATTATTTTTCTTTTCATCCCAAACGAGGCGCGGCAACTTTTATTGGTTTCCTTGAAAAAGTTTAATTTGGAAGAGAGTGATTTTTATACTTTTTCTCTTCAGTTAGAAAAAATATAGTAGATTACGTGTATTACTGCTTGGGACCTTTTATTTTTTGTATTGATATAAATATTATTACCATTATTCCTATTAATATTATTATTACAAAAAATACTGCAGTAGTAATAATATTTATCGAGCAACTATAAAGTGCTGTTTTATCATTATTATTATTATTAGTTGTAGTAGTATTGTTATTATTATTATTATTATTATTATTATTATTATTATTATTATTATTATTATTATTATTATTATTATTATTATTATTATTATTATTATTATTATTATTATTATTATTATTATTATTATTATTATTATTATTATTATTATTACTCTTATTATTACTATTATTATTACTATTATTATTGTTATTGTTATTATTATTATTATTATTATTATTATTATTATTATTATTATTATTATTATTATTATTATTATTATTATTATTATTATTATTATTATTATTATTGTCATCATCATTACTATTTTTATTATTACTATGATTATTGTCTTTATTACTATTATTAGTATTATTGTAATTTATGTTGTAAAATTGTTTCTTTCCCATATTATATTTATTTTATGATTAAAACTTTCCTTTTGTTACCCTTGAATTTACCACAGCTGTTACACCCATCACTAACATCTTTATTATTCCTCCTCCTCCTCCTCCCCCTCCTCCTCCTCCTCCTCCTCTTTCCTTTTCCTCACGCTCCTTACTCCGTCTCCTCCCCTCCTCCTCCCACTCCTTTTCCTCTTTCTCTGGCTCCTTACTTCGTCTCCTCCTCCTCCTCCTCCTCCTCCTCTCGGCGTCGTTCACCTCCCTCATATTTCTTCCTTCCTTCACACTTGTGACTTCGATAATTAGGAAACTGGGCAAGTGTTTCAGTTTTTCTTCTTCTTTTGGGGAAGTTCGTCATACTTCCATTAATATTCTTAAGTGCTTAATGCAGGCTGCCCTACCCTGCCAAGCACTTCTGGAAAGGCATTAGGCATGACGAATAGGAGGGGGAGGAGGAAGAGGAGGAGGAGAAGGAGGGGGAGGGGTAGGAGGAGGAGAAGGTGGAAACGAAACATAGAAGAGCAGGCAACATATAACTGGATCCCTTATAACGAAGCTGTCTCCTTTAGTGGTTTAATTAATTATTCATGATCTTCACTGAACTACGGAACGGAATTGAAGAGGTTTTTGTATGGCAGTAGTAGTAGTAGTAGTAGTAGTAGTAGTAGCAGTAGTAGTAGTAGTAGTGGTAGTAGTAGTAGTAGAAGAAAAGGAAGAAGAAAATGACGACTAAGAAGAAGAAGAAGAAGAAGAAGAAGAAGAAGAAGAAGAAGAAGAAGAAGAAGAAGAAGAAGAAGAAGAAGAAAAAGAAGCAGAAGAAGAAAGACGAGGAAGAGGAAGGGGAAGACGAGAAAGAGCAACTGCAGCAGGAGGAGAAGGAAAAGAAAGAGAACGAACAGAAGGAAGAAGACTAAAATAAGCTGATGATGCAGAAGGAAGTTAGTTAGCCAAGGAAGCAGTTCGAAACCCGCAAAAGGAACTGACAAAGAGCCTTGACGTGTAGGAGGAAACTCAGACCTGGGTGAGCTATGTGACTGTGTAATAAGGAAAAGAGGGTAATAATGGAGAGGGGAGAAAGGTTAGACTTTTCAAAATGGAAAGAAAATAGAAAAAAAGAAAAAAAAAAGAAGGAATGAACGAAAATCTATGAGAAATAAATTATATGAATGAGGAAAATACAAGGCAAAGTGGAGGTACATAAAAGAATAAAATATTGAAGTAAAGAAGAACTATTGACGATGAGGTATGGAGGAAAAAGAAGTGAATAGTAAATATAAGGGAAAGTAAACGTAAGGAAAATACGGAAATGATAGAGAACAGAAGATTTATAGACGAAGCCAAATGAAATATAAAGAAATTCACAGTAAGGAGGAAAACATATGGCAAAGAATCATTAAAGATACAAAGAAAAAACAAAAAATCGAAAACAAAAAGGACGTACACACACACACAAACAAGAAAACCTCGATAGACGTGAGCACACCGAGCAAGAGAGACGGAACCCAGGGCAACAAGACATATAAGTAGACACACGCCCGCGGTGAAGGGGGACATGCGAGGCTCCGAGTGATCCCCCAAGAGAGAAGGCACGACTTGAAGGAGAAATTGCCCGCTGAATATTCATGGGCGGAGTACCACTGGAGGAGAGACGAAGCAGCCCAGCCTTATACTGCCAACACGACGCTCTCTCCCCCTCTCCCTCTCCCCCTCCCTCTCCCTTTCTTATGACGTCTTGGCGTTATCCTGGTACCCCGCTGAAGGATGCCAGAGCCTGTTTCTGAGACGCTTTCGGCTCTCGCGACAAATATTTCCCAAGGTCACAAAAGGGAATAGTCGGGTTCCCATGCGTGTTTTTCGCAGTCATGGTGCAGACGCCTTGTCAAACTATCACTAGGCTCATAAAACTACCCCTGAAAATATTAAAACAACCTATACGAAAGCTTTATTAAATGTGTTCGTGTGTGTGTGTGTGTGTGTGTGTGTGTGTGTGTGTGTGTGTGTGTGTGTGTGTGTGTGTGTGTGTGTGTGTGTGTCTGTGTGTGTGTGAGCCCCGAAATATTGGAGGAAATGGACCCACGAACTTCTATATTGCACCACTCTTCAGTACTTAGAAGGTTGAGGTGAGGATGGATGGGTCGAAAAACTAACACAACCCCAACGAAACCCTTATCAAATGTGGGTGTGTAAGTCCCGAATGTTTTGAGGATATGGACCCTGGAACTCCCATATGGCACCACTCTTTAGTACCTCGAAGGGAGACCCGAGGATGGATGGGTCGGCCTTAATGAGGACTCCGGTTATTGCTCTCTTGTCTCGTGGAATATTTTGAAGCTTTGTGCAGGCAGTGATGATAATTGAAAAGTGATTTACATAATGGTGCCTAGGGGAGAAAGAGAGGCATGTGTGTGTGTGTGTGTGTGTGTGAGAGAGAGAGAGAGAGAGAGAGAGAGAGAGAAGGGAACAGAAGAAAAGGGAAGAAAAGAGAAGAGAGTATGTAGAACTAGAAATAGAAGTAGAAAAAGAGGAAGAAAATGGCATGCAAGCAAGGAGGCCAGAAAGAGAGGAAGAAAGACAAGAAGTAAGAAAGAAAAGACAAAAAAAAGAGAAAGACAGAGACAGAGACAGGGAGACATAAACAGACAGAAAAACAGAAAGACAAAGACAGAGAGAGAAAGAGAGTAGGAACGAAGGCAATAAGGAAAATGTTCAATGAAAGCGATAAGCAGCGCATAAAACCTAACCCAAAAAATTGAGTTACCGGAATCCTCAATATATGTTTCGCAAAAAGACAAAGCTTTCCCGAAAAAAAGTAGCCATGATAAAAAAGAGGGCAAATGTAAAATTCTCCGCCGAGTTAAATTTTGATTCCGGGAACAGAAACCGAAATCTAAGTGAAGTGAAGCAATCGAGAGAACCGATTCGAGTCTCGTGGAAAATTAATTGAAATGGAAAAAAGAAAAATGTGGAAGATATGGAAACGAGGAGCTGAGAATTTTGCTTCTGATATATATTTGATCGAAAGGGAAACAGGGTCAATTGGAGTGCACTTCTATCGTGTCAAAAGTATTTAATAGTGGCGCCATCTATTCTTGGCTCATGCTGCCCCCCCGGAGCTCATTCTTGATATCACTTAGACAGTTCCTCTAGAGTCCAAGTTGACAGATGGTCTTCAGGACATCATGTGGGTAGTCTTATGCCAATCGGCGGCGACTGAAAAATCCCAGGTGTTAGCGGCGGATTCGAACCCTCATCATCCAGAACGCGGGACCGGCACGCTAACCACTCACCCACTGCCTACCCGTATAAAAGTAGGCATTCAAATTTATTCCAGTCTGCATATTTTATTAAAGGGTGTTTATATTCCTGTAGATACTTGTTTCCCTACTCTCTCTCTCTCTCTCTCTCTCTCTCTCTCTCTCTCTCTCTCTCTCTCTCTCTCTCTCTCTCTCTCTCTCTCTCTCTCTCTCTCTCTCTCTCTCTCTCTCTCTCTCTCTCTCTCTCTCTCTCTCTCTCTCTCTCTATCTCTCTCTCTCTCTCTCTCTCCCTCTCTCTCTCTCTCTCTCTCTCTCTCTCTCTCTCTCTCTCTCTCTCTCTCTCTCTCTCTCTCTCTCTGGAGCTCTCTCTCTCTCTCTCTCTCTCTCTCTCTCTCTCTCTCTCTCTCTCTCTCTCTCTCTCTCTATCTCTCTCTCTCTCTCTCTCTCTCTCTCTCTCTCTCTCTCTCTCTCTCTCTCTCTCTCTCTCTCTCTCTCTCTCTCTCTCTCTCTCTCTCTCTCTCTCTCTCTCCGTGGTCAGCCTCCTCGCCACAGCCCTTCTTCGTTAGAAAGAGACAATTATGTAAAGCAGCTCCTAATTAAACTCACTGAATATAAAGTTGCGGGAAATTCGTCTGAAGAAAAAAGGAAGAGTGTTGGTAGGTGACATCTCGTTTATTTTGTCTGTCTCTCTGTCTGTCTGTGTCTGTGTTTATCTGTCTACTCTCTCTCTCTCTCTCTCTCTCTCTCTCTCTCTCTCTCTCTCTCTCTCTCTCTCTCTCTCTCTCTCTCTCTCTCTCTCTCTCTCTCTCTCTCTCTCTCTCTCTCTCTCTCTCTCTCTCTCTCTCTCTCTCTCTCTCTCTCTCTCTCTCTCTCTCTCATCTTTAAAATCAGCGTCTGTCCTCTAAACTAAGGCGAAATTGACTAATCAGGACAAACAGGCTTCAGTGTGTTAAAATGTACCGAGAGAGAGAGAGAGAGAGAGAAGACAAACAAGATTAATAATTACAATCTCAGTCGTTGCCCTTATTTGCTAATGTGTTTTCAAGCTTTGCCTCTTCACTTGTCAGGGCGTAACGGTATTTTATTTTCTATTTCTGGAGTCGTCTTTCTATCATTTTTCTTACTCTGTTTTTATTCCCCCTGATTTCCATTTCTCATCAACCTCATTTTTCATTTCATATAACAACAACCACCGCCACTACCAATAACACTATAACCACCTCACCACCGCCACCACCATCAATAACATCAAGAAATACGTCAGCAAATTCTACAACCACAATACCATCCCTACAACCAACAAAAACAACAACTATCACCACCACAACCACCAGCAACAACACCAACACAACAACAACATCAACCTCTACCCTCACCCACCACCTCCACCACCACCGCCACCACCACTTACAGCCGCTGCAAAACCTGGCCGTCACCTCTGCGCGTTACATTATGTCCCGCGTGATTAATGGATCGCTATAGTGTTAACGTTATCGGCAGCCGCGGGGAAGGGAGGCCAGATTGACGCGCGCACACACACACACACACACACACACACACACACACACACACACACACACACACACACACAGACACACAGACACACGATCATCAATGCACAAATCAACATATTCACACACGAAAAGGTTCACACATAAATATACATAAATTCAAACACAAGCACCGACACACACACACACACACACACACACACACACACACACACACACACACACACACACACACACACACACACACACACACACACACACACACACACAGACACACATACAGACACACACACTCACGTTCACCCTCCTCCCTCCCATCCCCACACACACACACTCACATTCAGAGAGAAGGCGTGAATATTTGATGGTTGAGCTCTGTTTTGCCCCGAGAAAAGCCTGCGGGAGTCTCCTTGGTCGGTTTTATGAGGACCGGATGGAAGAAAGGAGAGGAGGAAGAAGGAAACGATAAAAAGAGTGTAGTACGGTAGTAAGAACAGGGAAAGAAGTAGCTGGAGGAAAAGGAAAAGGAAATAATGAAGGGGGAACGAGATAAAGATTAAGTGAAAGAGGAAAAAGAGAGCCTGAAGGGGATGGAGAAGGGAGGAAATGACAGTATGAGAGGAAAAAGTAGGAAGAGAGGAAGGAAAGGGTGTAACGAGGTTTAAAATGTGCTTTGCATGCAGAGAGAGAGAGAGAGAGAGAGAGAGAGAATTTCAGAAAACCGTTCCATAATGTTTCACTCTCACATCGACTTTTTTGATGCTTGTTAATTAATTTATCACGTGATGTAATTTTTCACGTGTTCTATGACTCCACCACCAGCGCCACCAATCCCCATCATCACCATCACCTCCATCATCACCATCACCTCCATCAATGCTGCTAACAATATGACTTTTTCCGTTGCCACTGTATCATCAATCTACGTACTTAGAACCACTACTACTACTACTACTACTTATATATGCTACTTCTACTTCTACTACTACTACTACTACTACTACTACTACTACTACTACTGCTGCTGCTACTACTACTACTACTACTACTACGACTACTACTACTACTACTTATACATGCTACTACTACTTATACTACCACTACTACAACTACTACTACTACTACTACTACTACTACTACTACTACTACTACTACTACTATTACTAACTATTACTACTACTACTACTACCATGAGTGCGTCTAAACCCCCCATCATCACTCAACTATCACAATGAACGGGGTAACCTAAATCATTACTAAAATCACCATCGCAACCACAATTACCACCACCACCACCACCACATCACCATCAGTGCAAGAAGTAGATCTCCTATCAGTACTATTTCTGCTTTCCTTATTTCATAACATTTGCTAGAATCACCTCCACCACCACCGCAAACACCACATTAGCAATAAACACCTCCATCTCAACCACCACCACCACCACTACCACAACCCTCAACTCCAGCATGTTTACCACCATCACTACCACAACCATTGTATCTACCACCGCTATAGTCATACAAACCTCACCACCACCACAACCACCACCACGATCATCACCACCGTCACCACTACTACCATCATCATCATCATCACCACCCAATCATAACATAATCACTTAACATAACATAATCACCACTACCACCATCACCACAACCACAACCACCTCAACCATACAAGCGCCGTAACCACCACTCCCAGCCTTAATTAATACCTGGGCTCGTTGCACCTGGCTCGTTGAAATGATGAACGAGGGAAATTTCATCACAGTTTCCTAATTACGAGTTAACTTTGCCCTTTATGAAGGAACGGAATTGAAACTTTCTTCTGCATCGGAGGCGAAATGTCCGTCGAGAAAATTTCACTTTTGCTAAACACCGAAAGTTGGAAAAGAGTCTCGCGTTAGGTTTTATTTGGTTCTCCTGCGAATGTTTCTTTTATTTTCTTATTTGCGTTACTTCTGTTTGCTTTCATTCTGTATGTTTTTATTAAATTTCTTGGTCTTGCACTACATTTTATTTGGGTTTCATCTGAATTTTCTTTCTTTTTTATTGGGTTCATTCCTCTCCGATTCCATTTGTCTTTTATTAGTTTCTGAAGTCTTGTTTTTTTTATTTCATTTGGATTTTATTAGTTTCTGAATTCTTGTTTTTTTTCATTTCATTTGGATTTTATTAGTTTCTGAATTCTTGTTTTTTTTCATTCCATTTGTCTTTTATTAGTTTCTGAAGTCTTGTTTTATTTATTTCATTTGGATTTTATTAGTTTCTGAAGTGTTTTTTTATTTCATTTGGATTTTATTAGTTTCTGAAGTCTTGTTTTATTTCATTTGGATTTTATTAGTTTCTGAATTCTTGTTTTTTTTATTTAATTTGGATTTTATTAGTTTCTGAAGTCTTGTTTTTTAGTTTATTTGGATTTTATTAGTTTCTGAATTCTTGTTTTTTTTTTATTTCATTTGGATTTTATTAGTTTCTGAAGTCTTGTTTTATTTCATTTGGATTTTATTAGTTTCTGAAGCCTTATTTTTTATTTCATTTGGATTTTATTAGTTTCTGAACTCTTGTTTTTTATTTCATTTGGATTTTATTAGTTTCTGAATTCTTGTTTTTTTATTTCATTTGGATTTTATTAGTTTCTGAATTCTTGTTTTTTTTATTTCATTTGGATTTTATTAGTTTCTGAATTCTTGTTTTTTTTTATTTCATTTGGATTTTATTAGTTTCTGAATTCTTGTTTTTTTTATTTCATTTGGATTTTATTAGTTTCTGAATTCTTGTTTTTTTTATTTCATTTGGATTTTATTAGTTTCTGAAGTCTTGTTTTTTACTTCATTTGGATTTTATTAGTTTCTGAAGCCTTATTTTTTACTTCATTTGGATTTTATTAGTTTCTGAAGTCTTGTTTTTTATTTCATTTGGATTTTATTAGTTTCTGAAGTCCTGTTTTTTATTTCATTTGGATTTTATTAGTTTCTGAAGTCTTTTTTTTTACTTCATTTGGGTTTTATTAGTTTATGAAGCCTTATTTTTTATTTCATTTGGATTTTATTAGTTTCTGAAGTCTTGTTTTTTACTTCATTTGAATTTTATTAGTTTCTGAAGTCTTGTTTTTTTATATCATTTGGATTTTATTAGTTTCTGAAGTCTTGTTTTTTTTTATATCATATGGATTTTATTAGTTTCTGAAGTCTTGTTTTTTTTATATCATATGGATTTTATTAGTTTCTGAAGCCTTATTTTTTTTTCATTTGGATTTTATTAGTTTGTGAAGCCTTATTTTTTATTTCATTCGGATTTTAATAGTTTCTGAAGTCTTGTTTTTTACTTCATTTGGATTTTATTAGTTTCTGAAGTCTTGTTTTTTATATCATTTAGATTTTATTAGTTTCTGAAGTGTTTATTTATTTCATTTGGATTTTCCCCTTTTTTTATTGACATCACTTTTCCGTGCTTTCATTTTGTTTTATTTTTATTAATTTTCTTGGTCTTGCTCTACATTTTATTTAGTTTTCCTCCGAATTTTCTTTTATTTTTTGTTGGCGTTATTTCTCTCCGATTCCATTTGTCTTTTATTAGTTTCTGGTGTCTTGTTTTTTTTTATTGTTTTTATTTTATTAGTTTCTGGTATTTTTTATTTCATCTAGATTTTCCATGTTGTTTTTGGCTTTACTTCTCTGTGCTTTCATTTGTTTTCTTTCTATTTTCTTTTTCCTGCTTTATATTTTATTTGTTTTTCCTCCCTGCTTTTTTTTTTTACTGGCGTCTCTTTTCCTCCGATTTAAGTTGCCTTTTATTATTTTTTTTTTAGTTATCTGAAGTTTTGTTTTGTTTTATTTGTTTTTCCTCCGATTTTTGTTTTCATTGGACGTTACTTCTCTGTGATTTCATTTGTCTTTTTATTGGTTTTCTGAAATTCTCGCTTTATATTTCATTTGGTTTTCTTTCCTACTTTTTCATTAATTTAATTCATGTTACTTCTGCCTGATTTCATTTGTCTTTTATTTGCCTTGGAGTTTATCTGGATTTCCCCGTATTTTTTTTTTCATGGGCGTCACTTCTCTTTGATTTAATTTGTCTTATCAATTTATCATTTTCGTTTTTTTATTTTCTCATGCCATCTTTTTATCCACTTCCCAATCTTTTTTTTTTTAGAATGATACAAAATTTTCTCTATCATACTTTTTGATCGTACAGCTTTATCTTACTTTTGTCCAACTTTGTCATTATCATTTTTTTATTTGTACAGTCGGTATTTTTCATTTTCCAGGCTTGTATAGAATATTGGTACGTTAAGGTTGCCCTCCGCTTTTAATATCATAGTTTCAATTGATTTCCTTTCGTCTTAATTTCCTTCATCTTATTCGTTTTCACTGCTTTTTGCCAATCTGCATTTTTCTTTATCTCTCCTCCTCCTCCTCCTCCTCCTCCTCCTCCTCCTCCTCCTCCTACCTCCTCCTCCTTATACAGTCAGAAGTGAACTGGGCTGGATGCAAATGACTCAGGGATTGAAGTCAACTAACCATGGAGCCCCTGGTTGGAGAAAGACATGCTCTCTCTCTCTCTCTCTCTCTCTCTCTCTCTCTCTCTCTCTCTCTCTCTCTCTCTCTCTCTCTCTCTCTCTCTCTCTCTCTCTCTCTCTCTCTCTCTCTCTCTCTCTCTCTCTCTCTCTCTCTCTCTCTCTCTCTCTCTCTCTCTCTCTCTCTCTCTCTCTCTCTCTCTCTTTCTCTTTTTTTCCTCCGTTTAAAGAGTTGATTTAGTAATGAAATTTGGAAGAGAGGTGAGAAGAAGCAATGTTGACCCTAAGACAACATTTACTTCACAGTTTTTAATTTTCTCCCTACTTAACTCCTCTCCTCCCTCCCCTCTTTCTTCCTCTTCCTCCTGCTCCTCCTCCTGGTATTTATCTTCTTTCGTCTCAATTGCCTTCATTTACTTCTACTCTGCTTGATTCGCCTAACCCTCTCTGTCTCCTCATCTTCCTTCTCTCCTTCCTCCTCCTCGTACCTTTCCTCTCCCTTTGTATCTCCTTTCTTTCTTGCAACCTCCTCCTCTCCTTCTTAATCTTCTTTCTCTGTTGCTTTCTCCTCCTCATACTTCTCTATAACCACTTTTCACCTTCGTTTGATAACTAAACAACTGGATGGCTTTTTTTTTGCAATGATATAAACGTAAAGAGATACATCAATATCACATTCTGCTAACTCTTTCTCGTCCTCTTCCTCTTTCTCGTTCTAACTCCTCTCTATATCCTCTTTTAACCTTCTCTTTATAACTCAACAACTTTAAAGCCCTTTCTAATGATATACACTTAAAGAGAATGACCATTATCACATTCTACAAACTCGTTCTCCACTCGAACTAGAAAACCAGTGATTGTGTTAAGACTTATGTGACCTTCATGTCCAGCAAGTGTTTGTAAGGTTGGGAAGTGTAAAGTTTGAATTGCCGGGTACCAGAGCTGTCAAAAACGGACCCCACATCACTTGTTGCTAATTGCAGGTGTTGGCTACTGTCTGGGGAGGATTGCTGTTAATCTGCTGGTGTTTCAGGGAGCGGCGCTGGGACATGGTGCCCGAGGCGGACTCTGTGACACTAAATTACGCCGCGGTACTGTTGGCTTTCTCCTGATCCGTAAATGTTTCTTTCGTTCTTTCGTCTTTGTCTCCTGAACCGGATAATTTTGTAAAGTTTTCGTAAACAAAACGTTGCCTGTTTTTTTTGTTTTTCATACTTGAACTGAACTAAATTTACGTATTCTTATTCCCCCCAAAAGAGTTTTACATACGATAAATCTTAGGTAGCCAATGGAATAGGGTTTGGTTTTCTAGAGAGAGAGAGAGAGAGAGAGAGAGAGAGAGAGAGAGAGAGAGAGATACGGACAGACAGACGAACACAGACATACATACATGCAGGCAAACAGACAGACACATAGTTTACCACTCTCTTTATACAACCCAGTAAGAATTTTTTTTTTCAATAAAGGAAGTAGCTCTATTATTTTACTCATAATTGATCTGTTACATTCCTATTAAAAATATTTTTTTCTGTCGATAAACGAGGCAGTGGACGAAGACCCAACACATGGGTGATGCAGTTCAGCATCGACAAATGCAAGTGTCCACTCTAGCCGTGAAAAGGACTGAGTGAGTGTGAGCTCTGACCTTCGACCCAGAAATCACTGTATTGCTGCTAGGTAGACCTCATTTCGATTATGCAGTACAGGTTTGGTCACCCTACTAGAAACAGGATATCAAGATTTTAGAATATGTACAGAAGAGAATGACAAAAAATCATTCAAGGGGTGAGAAGCTTGCCAAATGAGGATAGACTTAAGCATTTCAATCTGCATTCTCTAAAAATGCGAGGCTACGAGGAGAATTCACTGAAGTTAATAAATGGATGAAGGGCTTTAATAAGGGGATGTTAATAGGGTTTTGATTGTAAAAGAGCATTGTAGGACACGGATCAATGGATTTAAGTTAGATAAATTCAGATTCAACAAAGACAAAAAAGAACTGGTTTACCTATAGAGTTGGATGAGTGGAACAGGCTGGCAGTCATGTTGTGAGTGCCAATACCACAGATACATTTAGGAATAGGTTGGATAAATTCATGGATAGTGAGGTACGGTGGGCTTAGGCTTACAAAAGCTGCCTTGTAAAAGCCAACCGGCCTCTTGCAGACTCCTTACGTTCTTATGTTCTTATGGTCTTATAAACAGACAGGCAGACAGACACAGACAGACAGACATAATGAAAAAAAAAAAAAACACGACCCAGCTTTTAAGCATGACTCCTCACTGCTCTAAATCCCAAGGTGTTCTTATTCCCTTCTCTGACCTGACCTTTGACCTCATCCAGCATTCACAACCCCCCCCTCACACCCCTCACCCTCTCACATACAGACGCAGGAGGAAGGCAAGCACCATGCATCCTCCACTTCCTCCACTGCGCCACCGGCTCTTCCACCTTTACACGCCATCCATCGGAGCGTGAAAACTCGCCTCGCCCATGCAAATAACCTCTTTCTGCCCCGTTCATGGATCAGCCGTCATGAATTCCTTCCCTTAATGCCTTCCCTCGCTGCTCGAGCCATTCCGTTTGCTCCTCTAATGCTTCCCGTCCAGGCATTCTTTCTCCTGCCCGGGGCTTCTACGAGTCTTATTTTTCGTGCACTTCGTAGCTCGCTCCCTCGCTGGCCTGCACAACGATCTCCGACGTTCCTCTTGTCCCCCGAGGCCCCCGAGATGTGTACTGGAGTCTGTGTTTTTGCTCTTGAGACAGCGAGGAAGCAAAGAGAGACTGCAGGGTACCGAGAGGGAAGGGAGAGAACGATGGAAAACCAGGAACGAAAAGTTTGGATATAGCAAAATTAAATAACTGGTATTACTAGCCACACAGCAAAGAGGATTGGCCTTAAACATGCCCGGGGGAGACGTCAAGGGATAAAAGGAAATGAAGAGAAGGAAATGAATCTCTTGCTCCTCCTCTTCCTCCTCCTCCTTCTCTTTCTTTCATTCTCTTTTTCTTCCTCCTCCTCCCTCCATCCCCCCTTCCCTCCTTCTTCCTCTGATGAGCTGCAGGGGAAGAAAAGATTCGAGATGAGAAAAAATTTATCCCTCGACTGAAAAAGCGTAAGAAAGGAGAGTCGAAAAGTCGGAATGAGGAGGACGGAACTTGTGTGCTATCGTCGACTGTTGATATGAAATGACCTCAGTTCGGGAAGTGGACGCGGGAGGGACGGAAGGGAGGCAGCGGCGGCATGGTGAGTAGGGTTGGTGAGATCAGAGAGAAGAAGAAGAAAAAAGAAGAGGGAGAGAGAGAGAGAGAGAACGTTGGAAGTTATGAGGCAGCGCACCGGGAAGTTGTAAGATGAGTTTCTGAAGGTTGTCAGGGAAGGACGCAGTTTGTGGCTGATGGAGGAAGGTTATGAGAGGAAGTGAAGAGGAAAACGTCGTGGTGGAGGTGAAGCTACTGAAGTGATCCCGGGAAGATGGAGAGTGCAAAGGTGGCTTCTTTCTCCTCTGAAGAGTAAAAGGAGACTAGACACTGGACATGCTTCATTGTGTAGGTTCAGGAAAGAGTTATGGACCCGACGAAAAGCCGTAATGTTAGTGGATTTGAAAGCACTAGATTAATCAGCCACTTAAGTAACCAAAGTAAAATAGAGTGTGTAAAGGTGACTTTTTTCTCCTCTGAAGAGTAAAAGGAGACTAGACACTGAACATGCTTCATTGTGTAGGTTCAGAAAAGAGTTGTGGACCCGACGAAAAGCCGTAAGCACTAGAGTAATCAAACACTATAGTGACCAAAGCAAAACAGAGTGTGTAAAGGTGCCTTCTTTTTCCTCTGATGGACAAAGGGAAGCTAAACACTGGCCGGCTTCACTGCGGACGTTCAGAAGAGTTGAGGACCCGATGAAAACCCGGGACGTTAGTGAGTAAGAAAGCACTAGAGTAATAACCATTGAACTGATCCCGGCAAAATGGAGTGCGTGCGCGTCTTCCTCCTCTAAAGATAAGGAAAGGAAAGCTACACATTGGTCTTCACTGATTTGCTGGAGGTTCAGAAAAGGAGACTGAAGAAAAATTAGCTCTGAAGAAAAACCGATACCAAAGAAAACCCCAAAACCGGAACCGAAGAAAAAATAAAAACGACGAGAAAACAAAAAAAATAAACCGAAGAAAAAACAATACCAACTAAAAACCAAAAACCGAAACTGGAGAAAAAACAAAAACCGAAGCCGAAGAAAAATGAAAAAAACGAAATCGAAGAAAAACCGAACCCGAATGAAGACAAAAACACTGAAAAAACGTGATATTAACGAGGATGAAAGTACAGGAGTAATCAAGAAGAAGAAGAAGGAGAGTGTAGATGCAGCGTTTTACTTCCCTGCATGAGGAACGGAAGGCGACTAACATTGACCTCCATCATGGTGTGGATTTCGAAAAGAGTTGTAAAAGAAGTTTCCTCGTCCTTCCAAAAGAACATTCGCGTCAGCTCAGAATCCCCAAGAACCTTCAAGCATTTTTACCGTTCATTCCCTTCCTTCTCCCTCCCTTTTCCCTTTCATTTCCCTCCTTCCCTTCCCTTTTCCCTTTCATCCCCTTCCTTCCCTTTCATTCCCTTCCTTCCCTTCCCTTCCCTTCTCCCTTTCATTCCATTCCTTCCCTTCCCTTCTCCTTTTCATTTCCTTCCCTTCCCTTTTCCCTTTCATTCCATTCCTTCCCTTCTCTTCTCCCTTTCATTTCCCTCCTTCCCTTCCCTTTTCCCTTTCATCCCCTTCCTTCCCTTTCATTCCCTTCCTTCCCTTCCCTTCTCCCTTTCATTTCCTTCCCTTCCCTTCCAATTTTCACGTTCATTCCCTTCCTTCCCCCTCCCTTTTTCCTTCATTCCATTCCTTCCCTTCTCTTCTCCCTTTCATTTCCTTCCTTTCCCTTCCAATTTTCCCGCTCATTCCCTTCCTTTCTTTTCCCTTTTTCCTTTCATTCCCTTCCTTTTCTTTCCTTCTCCTTTTCATTTCCTTCCTTCCCTTCCCTTCTCCCTTTCCTTTTCATTCCCTTCTTTCCCCCTGCCCTTTTCCTTTTCATTCCCTTTCTCCCCCTTTCCTTCTTCCCTTTCATTCCTTTCCTTTCCCTTCCAATTTTCCCGTTCATTCCCTTCCATCCTTCCCTTCCTTCCCCCTTCCCTTTTCCTTTTCATTGTCTTCCTTCCCGTTCCCTAATTCCCTTTAACACTGATTTGTATTGTTGTTCCTTCTCTTTCCTTCCCTTCCTTTCCCCTCTCTCCTTTTCCTTTTCATTCCTTTCCTTCCCCCTTCCCTTTTACTTTTATTCCCTTCCTTCCCCTTTTCCTTATACTTTCACTCCCTTCCTTCCCCCTTTTCTTTTACTTTCATTCCCTTCCTTCCTTCTTCTCCCTTCCCTCTAACACTGACTTCCATTGTTCTTCCGTCAGCTTCCCTTTACTGCACTACCATGTTCTCTAAAGGCACAATGACCACCAGTTAATATAAACCACAATATTGATCTTTCTTCTTATCTTCTTTTAATATTTTCTTCATTTATTGGTCCATGTTATCCTTTCTACTTATCCTTG